>NW_004524596.1:10052641-10061510 GCF_000260255.1 Octodon degus | reverse complement strand
GAGAGAGAGAGAGAGAGAGAGAGAGAGAGAGAGAGAGAGATTGAGAGAAAGAGAGAGAATCATTTTTACAGATTACAAACAGTAGGATATCTGACAGCAGTTACCTTAAAATTCTGTTCTTTTTGAAACACTACTCAAATAAAGGTTATCAAGGAAATAGTCCTCTTTCATTTATCCATATCTTCCAGTCATGGCAAAGACAGAGGAAGGAAAATATTCCTCCTGTTCTCAAAGGAACTATGGGATGCTTTGTAACTTTGTGTTCTGAGAAAGACAAATTCTAAATCAAGATACCGAAATGCTAGTATTTCTCTGTGTTGCAATGTTTATCAAGGTTATATTTTTTTAAATATTGTCATAACAAAATGCCATAGTTCGTCTGTTTAGCTATATTGCCCACTTGGAGCAAGGTGAAGTCTTTGCTGTCTTGCTAAGTTGCCCAGCTCAAATGAACTTTCTGTCTCAGTTTCCTGGGTTACAGGGATGACCAGTGCACCCACATACTTGGCCTGTTCCGTGGATCTTAAGTGATATTCCCCAATCCTATAATTTTTTTGTTAATTATATGTTTGATTTCAAAAATGTATAGCATTGGGACAGCAATGCTTGGTCTCAGTTTTTCTGAGCTGTGCATGCTTCCAGAAATGACAGATAATATGGAGTCTTTCAGAGATCGTTTACAATCTAAAGTGAAATACTGAATTTGACAGACACAATTTAATAACGTTCAGTTCTTCTCAGAGAATGATTTATTGTGGTAACAGGACAGCTAAATATTTTTTCATATTAATCAGTTCTTTTCAAATTTGAATGAGTAGGGATTATTACAAAGGACATTGTTAGAGCAAAAATATCTTAAGTTTTCCTCAGACATTTACAGAAAGCACAAGGAGGGGAACAAGGACTCCTCAATTAACCATTTCATTTATCTTTTCTTCTAATTCCTGGCTGAGAGTGAGGATTAAAAGAGTCCCCAGTGTAGAAAATCCGAGCATGAAATATGGCTGAGAAAGAAGGTTGATTCTGTTAAAATCAATCACATGACTTCACTTGAACACATTTACCCAAGGAGTATGAACAAAAGTAGGAAATAAGGTTAGTAATTACTTCTTAAATTAGGTTCATGGTGACCTTGTGCAAATTCTCTTACAATTCTGAGTAAAAAGACATATTCTTCAGCCTACACTAGACAGCAATAATTACAGAAGTAATTCTGGGAGAAAAAAAAAGAAACAGCTTTAAATTGTTGACTCCAGCTGTTCCCTTGAAATGAATCAGAAAATGAGCACTCCAGATCTCCTGTAACAATAGCTTTAAAGTTAAAGGGGAATTGAAAATTAAGAGTAATAGCCTACAAAGTGACTCCGAGTTGTATCTGCAGAAATATAGCATGGCACATTCCCAGCTCAAAAACACACATTGGAAGAAGAAAATTAATCAATTGTATTAGTAGCTGTAAATACGTATTTTTTCTTCCTTTAATTTTTGATAGTGATTGGCTTGATTCATAGATGGAAGTTTTGTTTTGTCTTAAAAATACATTTTTGCAAAAACACGTTTGTGTATAACTTTCTGTCAGTTGAGAAAAATAAGGCAGCAATGTATGAGATTGTTAAATTATGAAGCAGTCATCCTTGAGAAATCTGAATAAATTTAAGGGTGTAGTTGTTGAGCTATTGTTGGTTCATTTGGTTGGTTGGTTGGTTTTGTTTTTTTGTACTGGGAATCAAACCTAGGACCTAGCATTTGCCAGGCAGCCACTGTGCCATTGACTTATATCCCTGGCCTGAACAGTTTTAAGAGAAACTGAATTTGAATGCTCGCTGGCTTGTTTTCTTAATTGGATATTACATTACCAAATCTCAATTTCCTCAGTGGAAGCGAAGTGTAACAAAAATGGTTGTGATTTACCATTGAGTTTAATAATGCCTATAACGACCTTACTTTTCAACAAATTTAAGATATGCTTAGAGATTTGGGTGATCTATTAACTGGAATAGCTAGATAAACCACTTACATGTTAAATTACATCTTATTTTTACCACCATAAAGTTTTTTTAAGGTGGAAGCCACTCTGCATCTTACCCCCAGAGAATAATTTTATGATTATTTCCTTTCCAGACTTGAAAGGAGCCGTTATCTGTCAGTGTGGACACTTGATCTTGAAGACATTAAAGCTGAGTGAGTCTGAAGAGCAAGGAAAATGAATAGATTTTTAAAGTTTGAGGGACAAAAGCTGAACATGGAAAGGGGCTGGAAGAAACAAGAAGATCCGTGCGAGCTTCCAAAGAACGGTGCTGGGTAGGAGAAGCAACCCAAGTCCATCCTCCAGATGAAGAACTTACAGATGCATGAGAATTAAGCCCTCTCCACTAATCATAACCGAGGAGACAGTTTAGCTGAGTTGAAAAACTTAGTGGATGAGTTTTGTATTCTTCACACAAGTGGGAAAACCCTCCCACATCTTCAGGCATTGGATGCAACATTATTTGGCTACCCAATGAGAATGACTCACTGTATCTCCGACCTTCAACTTCAGATCCCCTTTGGATCCTCCAAAAAAAAGAAGAGTCTGGGAGGAAAATGTCTACTCACTTCTCCTGAGGCTAGGTAGGAGTACATTGCGTGATCTCAAGCAAGACAGAAGAAAGGAAAATTTAGATTGTCCTTGTCATTACTTCATTATTTCTTAAAGTCAACATAGCTCTTTGATCTTCAAATACTGGATGATGAGAATTCAATTAAAAGAGCTTCACATTTTAAATGCATGGAAAGTTAACTCTGTACTATTTGAGAGTAGGAAATTATTTTACTCAAGACATTAAATATCTCTTACTGATCTAAGGTCTTTTGAGGTAATTATTAATAATTTGTCTGCTTCTTTTGTATCCTATCTACTATCAGGCAAGTGAAAATATTACTGAAAATATTTAGAACATTTAAGAAGGGGAAAAAAGATAAAATAAAATGAAAAGATAGCAGTCAGCCTTATGGGGAAACCAGGGGTAAATCATCAGCTTTCTTTTTCTTTTAAGATTGAAAAATAAATGCTTTGCATATTTTATCTCTCTTTTCAAGTATATTAATTTTTCCATGGTATCTGATCTTGTTCAAAAACAGCTTTTGGAAATCACAGCCTTGTAGGTACTCTTATTGTCTCATAATTTAGCTCGAATAGAAGATTGACAGAGGTAGGAGAATTTAACTTTTGATTGCTGTAGAAACATTGTTCAGAATGTTGCTTAGCTAAGAAAGCAATGCCCTACTAGAAATTAGGCATCTTCTGTTCAATATTTTAGGGAAGATGAGGATTTGGAGTAGAAAGCTCCTAAGAGGTTGAACTGATAAAAGTTTGGGGGACTTGTGTGAATCATTTACTACCTGCAAGTTCTGATGTATATTGTATTATTCATTATGTATCAATTGGCTCAGAAAGGGAAGCTTAAGAAATTATTTCTATTTCTTCACTCAGAGTTAAGTTGTACCAAAAGCATGTGGAAAATCAAATGCTATAAGTAGCAATGTGTTCCATGGTACAATAAATCCAGCAATTCTTTCACTGATTTCAGAAATACTTCATTTAACAAAAATGATTAGCTTCCACAAAAAAGAGATTAATTATAGAACATGAGATTTATTAACTCTTGACAAGAAATACATTTAAACTTCCATAATTAACTGTCTATAGTCATTACTTCATGATTTGTACTGGGACCATCTAAAGCATTTTAGACATCTATGTTTAAATAAATCATCCTTATAACTAAGAGATGAGCATTGTATTTTTAATAATTATAGTCAAAACAAATTCATTTGCTATTTATCTTAAAACTGAAGATGTTGACAATCATACATTTTTTATATATTATGCCCTTTTAATTTCTAATATGAACAGTTCATATTGCCATTCATTGTATTAAAGAGCAGAAAAATTAAGTGAATTGCTAAAAAAATTATAAACTAGTAAGTACCTGAACTAGAATGATAAACAAACTTTAGATCTGTTTTAAAGCTCACAATTTTACATCAGAGACTTTTACAGATCCATAGCTTTTTTCTTTGTAAGGTGGTAATTGCTCTGCTGCAGGAAGGGGTAACAATACATATTAAGTGTTTGGCCAACTTTGCTTTGGTGTCCAACTATTTCAAGTTTTATTTTTCTCTTTGCTAGAAGTAGATGGTAATACTGTGCAATATCTAAGAACTGAAAGGTGATTAAAGAAATAGTATGCATAAAGTATTTATCATGGTGTATCATTTCTTATATTCTTGTTTTATGATACGTACTAAATGGTGCTATAAATAGCTTATATTAAACAATCAGAAAAAGCATTAGCTATACCTCATAAAACATACACAATAAAACAGACATACATACTATCAGTAGAATAATTGAATATGTTTATTATGTATACAAAGCATGCAAATACATATTCATATGTTTCATAAAATTATATCAGAATTTAAAGCTCAGAATGGAACTCATGTTCAGAGAAAAAAATAAATTATTAGGTTGTCTCAGTTACTCTTTTCTCATTGCTGGGACAAATACTCAACACCCAAAATGAAGGAAGAAAATGTTTATTTAGCTCACAGTTAGTGGAGGTTTCAGTCCATACTCAACTGGCTCCAAGGCACAGTGGCACAGGGCAGAGAGCATCAGTTCATGGCAGAGGCAAAGAGCAAGAAGAGCCAAGAGAGGAGTAGCAGCAACAATGGCAACAGAGAGTCTGTCTTTCTGTCTCTCTTATGTTGTATTCAGGCTCTCAGCCCCAGGTTGGGGGAAGTACCCACACCCATAATCCCAGCAGTACTAATATCCATAATCCCAGCAGGACTAAGACCCATAATCCCAGTGGATCATGAGTTAATCTCAAACTCTAGAAGTCCCCACCCCGTGACTGCATGAGGCTTTGGGGGGACAACTAGACACAAACCATAACATCGGGGGGAGAGAATATCTATGATTTAATCTCTGTTAGATCACATTCCTTCTTTTGTAACATTTTTAAGTTTTCCAATGATCTTTTCTCTCCCCCTATAATTTCCTAGGATGGGGTCAATATTTATAGGGAGGAAGAATCAAGGCATAATTCATCCATCATCAGGGACAGGAATTCAGGTAGACATTCAGAGTCTCCTCTCATCCTCTGAATGATGGGCACTGATACTTGCTGTTCGTCCTCAAGAATGTAATGGTATAAGAATTGTCTGCTATGGGGCAAGTTTGTTTTCAGTCCAAACTTCTATTATAAATGTTTCTGAGGCCTTGCTGGTAATTAGTTACACATTATGATGGCTTAAACAGTCTTAGCAGCTATATAAACAACTTCTACAGAATGCAGGCAAACCCAAGAGAGGAGTCCTGCTTTTTTGGAAACTTTTGAAAACTCAAAGAAATAAAGAAGGAAATGAAGAAATGAAGGAAAGAACAAAGGGAGGGAAGAAGGGAAGCCACCTACCTGACCTTAAAAAAGGAACTATTATAAAATGTGGGATGCAGACTCCTCTCAGAGTACAAAGAAAATGATAAACCTGACCCTGGAAACTGTCTTCACTTTCCTAACACAAACTTTAGGCTATTCACACTATATTTCATCTCTCATCTATCTCTAGGTCAAAGGAAAGGAAAGGCTTTTTCTTTTGATATGCCATGTTTGTCTACTGCCATAGGCTGAAGCTAGGTACTGTAATTGGCATGATACTAGGCTGGAATCTTTATATGCTAAGAGAGAAAATAAAGAAATTTGATAAACATAATTTCTTCAGACAGTATCTTGATGTTTCCTTTAATTGTCTGTTAACAGAGTCCTATTTTGATGCTAGCTTTTAAATTGAACCTTGTTTATATTTTTGTACTTTCCATACAAGGTTAAATTTTCCTTTGCTGATGAACACCTAAGGGCAAAGTATTGAGGCCTAAGAGAAAAAAGAGGAAGTGAATGGTTTAAAAATATTAATTACTAAAATATTTTATTGTGCATGTGAACATGATGCTCTTGTCAACAGTATCAGATGAAAATAATTTGGGTAACTTTTTAATTTTGATTGTGTTTTCAATTAAACAAACTATCAATATAACTACCAATTTTAGGTGGTTATATGATCATATTTGGAGACAAATAAATGATGTGCTTAGTTGCTTCAAATTCCACCAAAACTCATAAAATTTTAAAGCGCTTTTATAAAGCTAGGGAGATAGTTCAGAGGTGTAAGTGCCTGCCTGTCAAGCCCAAGGTTCTGAGTTAGATCACTGGTACAAAGGAAAGAAGAAAGAAAGAAAGAAAGAAAGAAAGAAAGAAAGAAAGAAAGAAAGAAAGAAAAAAAGAAAGAAAGAAAAGAAAGTAAGGAAAGAAAGAAAGAAAGAAAGAAAGAAAGAAAGAAAAGAAAGAAAGAAGAAAGAAAGAAAAGAGCAAGCAAGCTTTTTTGAATATATATAGAATTTGAATGAACAAATGGATTATTTTATCAAGTAGGATATAAAGAGTCACAGTACCATACTTTATCATGCTAACAATAAAGAAAGAGTTAAAACCAAACCAAAGCAAACCAACCAAGCAACCAAACAAACAAACAGGAGCCAAGAGCTGTAAAAACAAGCAAAGCTCAATGAACTAAATTATAAAAAGCAGTGGGAGAGTTTGTGAGAAAGGAAAGACCCAAGTCAGCTTTTCTCTTCGCAGATCAGTGGGAAGAGGGAAAAATCTATGCTAGATGAGCATAAGGCAGAAGAAACCTAGTGACTTTTGGTTTTGAGGGAGCTGGCATCCTGAGAAGCCGAAGCATGAACAGGTCAGCATCCACTCTGCCTCCCCATGGGCCTGCCAAGAGTACAAGACAGAGTGGCCAAAGGTAAGGTCGGGTCTGAATTGTAGAGGGACGGCTCCTCTGATATTCATATGATCCTGTTTACCTACAGGATTAGCTGCTTAAAGCTCTTGCTAGAAGAGGAACTGAGAATTTCTGGTTTATAAGCTAAGCAAAGGGCAGATATATTTTCCTTGAGCAACTCAGAAGAGTCAGCAAGTATAACACAAATACTGCTAGAAGACAATGCTAGTCAGGTAGCAGGTACTAAGGGTCATTCTTCCAGGTTTCTCAAGTTTTCGTTAGGTGAACTCTGAAGGTAGGGTGAGCCCATTTGGGATTAATCCCTCAGAAAACTGGGACTGCAACTGGATTCCAAGCCAGAAAGCCTGGGTAGATCTCATTCTCAGAAAGAGGTGTCTAACTTGTAAAAGGCAAAAAGATTGTGAGACTGGGAAACAAAGAGCCAGCACTTGCTCCTATAATTTCTCTTAAACATTTTGCTGCAATTCTGAATTAGGAAGAAGAAATGAAAGCCATAGAGTTGAAAAAAAGAAGTAAGAAGTAAACATTGATTGTTCTTAGATAATGCAATTGCTATGTACACTATGGATAAAAACTACAAAAAGAGCAAATGCAAAGAGAAAAAGGTCACCTAACATAGTGCTACAGCTTCTAGCTAGATGTTCCCCCAAAGACTCATGCAGTCACAGATCAGGCTGTTCAGAGGTGGCTGGACTTAGGATATGTGATTTGAAGATCAAAGATGCAATGTTAGAAATAAGAGTGTGCGTTTAACCCACCCTAAAGGTGGATAAGATATAAGGGACACAAAGAGGCTGGTTGCTTCTGGCTTCCTGCCTTCTGCATCCATCTTCTGGGAAGTGTTTCTCTTCTGCAATGCCCCTCTGCCACATTGCCCTGCCTCAGAGCCAGCCAACTGGTGACTGAAGCTTCTACAGAGCATGAGCCAAACAAACTTTTCTTCTTTTAACTTTGAGTGTCGGGTGTTTTGTCTCAGCAATGAGAAAAATAACACGAAGGAATAAAATAACATAATGCTTAAAAAATGGGGATTTACCTAACCTATATGAGGTGGCATTAACTTACAAAAACTGATTGTTACAGCTTTTGGAATGTTGCATGAAGGTTATAAAACACAAAAATTAATAAAAGTTAGACGTATATTTAAATAAAGCATATTGAAAACAAGACAAGTATACTTAAACGTTATCATTTCTTGATTTGCTACATTTTATTGACATCTGTGGAGTTGAAGATGTTTACAACTACTGTCTCTAAAAGACAGAGGCAATATATTAAGATGTCGTACTATGGCTATTGTTCCAAGCTGGTCTTCGGTGATGTCCATCAGTAACTGAAAATATCTCATGAATGAAGGTTAGCAAACAATGTCACTGAAGCTCCTGTTCTTCAAAATGCTTGTTACTAGATAAAGCAGCACAACACATGCCAGAGTATACAAAACTGTATTTCTAAATAGTAGAAATGAACAACATAATTTTAAATCTAAAACATCAAATGCCTACATATAAAATATGAAACATATTAAATATCTCTGTAATGCAAAAGAAATAGAATATAGAAATATTAAAAAATGAGCTAAATTAAGCTAGATATGGATAGATGAATCACAGATTGCACAGGTCCAATACAAAAATTTTCAACATCTCCAAGTTGATGTGCAGACAGATTCAACATAATCTCAATTAAAATCACACCTATTATTTCAAAGATATTGACAAATTTGCTCTGAAATTTGAGCTGAAATGTCAAAACTTTAAAAGACTGAGAATATTTTAAATTATTCAAGGGCCAGCCAAATAGTTCAGCAGACTAAAGCACCTGAAAGCAGGTTCAGGGATTAGGGGTTCAACCCCCAGGCCTACCGTGTTGGCCCCATCCCCAGAGCATGCTGAGATGGCAAATGAAACTGGGCGTGGTGGCGTGCACTTGTAATCCCAGCTCTCAGGATGCTGTAAACAAGAAGATCACTATGAGTTCAATCTAGTAGCAAGACCCTGAACACCCTGTAGACCCT
>NW_004524596.1:10038245-10050653 GCF_000260255.1 Octodon degus | reverse complement strand
AAGTGTGGATTTCAAAAAAATAGCTGTAGCTCAGTTCCACAAGTGATGC
Organism: Octodon degus; assembly: GCF_000260255.1. NCBI lineage: Eukaryota > Metazoa > Chordata > Mammalia > Rodentia > Octodontidae > Octodon > Octodon degus. The sequence continues at coordinate 10,050,604 of NW_004524596.1, read as the reverse complement.
CTAGCCACCAGTAACTGTCACAGTCATTATGCATATCCACAACACACTAGAACTTTGTGCGATATCCTATCCTCAAACTGTTAGAAGTGCTGGTCATTTAATTGCCATTCCAGTATTTATCTTATGTTTTACTCTTAGTAATTCTTCGCTATCATGAAAACTTTTTCTTAGTTCAATTGTTTTGAAACATTTAACTTTTAATTAATATTTAATTTTCTGAATATTGCTTGATCTTAATTTTTGTTCTAAGATTTATACTATATCTTTGACTTACAATTTATTTAAAAGACATTGTATGATATCTCTTCTTAGTATTAGAAACTTTAAAAAGTATATTTCTTTTTCTATTTACTTTGTATTACTTCTTCCCTGTCTTTTATACACACATACACACACATATATGGAAAAAAAATACTTGTGTAACCCAACATAAGATTGGTACTCTTTCACAGAAGTCTGCAATGACCTTTAAATAATAGTTCATCTAGTATATTTTTTATATAGTCCTGCATAACTATCATATTGTGAGCTCTTTATTGTTCATCCACGAGCATACTGCAACTTCTCTTGCCTTTTGAATTATGCTCTTTGTTATTTCCTATATGCTACTTCTGGAGGTATTAAAATATTATATATTTGTATAACTAGAAAATCTTACTTTTAGTTTTCAAAGGTATGTTTGCTAAGTATAAAATTGAAAAAGGACAGATCTTTTCTTTCAGTCCTTTAATTAACCTAGTTTCTTACACACTTGGTCCTTTTTTTTTCTTTCTAATGTGGAATAAGATGCTATTTAATTTTGTTCTTCCATAGCTAATATTTTTATGTATATGCTTTAATGATTTTTTCTTTACAATAAGTTTTGGAAAATTTCATTTTTGTGTATCTTGGTATGATTTTATTTAAATATCTTTTCAAAAGGTTAATTTTTCTTGGAAATGTGGTATTATAAGTTGAACTAAATTCAGAAATTTTAAATCTTTAAATATTTATTGCCTACTCTTTTCTACTTTGAGAATTCTAATTATATGAACATAAGTTTCTTGGTTTTAACATAATAAACTATTATGACTGATTTGTAAATTCTTTCTTCATTTTTATTGTGGACAGTTTTTATTGTTATATTCATTTATGCTTGTAAATAATTTATTTTCAATTTGCAATCTATTAAAAAAAGATTTGAACAGATGGCTCATAAAAGAGATATTGGATGATCCGTTAGTTTATGGTAAGGGAAACCACATGACTGGTCACCGGGATAATGTGAATTAAAACCCACTATATCTGGTCATCTAAACCAGTTAGGAGGGATAAAACAAACAAACAAACAAACAAAAACAATGCTTTCCAAGATTAGCAAGGATGTGAAATAAGTGAAACTGTCCTACTGTGTAGACAACTATAATAACAAAGCTGCTGGTTGAATTGTGGTGGTTTCTTATTAAAGTAAATTTATATCCATTGTGGATTTCTATTAAAAATTGATCAACATAGCAAACAAGAGTGAGAGATAGTATGCAAACATTTGGGTTCCAGTAAAATTTTACTTCCAAAGATGGATTGTGATACACAGTGGATTTATTGTTCCCTTACTCATGCTTCATAGCAAATTCTATTGCTATAAATGGGAATTGTTTTTAATAAGCCAAATTGTATATAATCAGTGTCAAATTATAATGAGTGATAAACAATGCAACTATTACCAATGAGAGCATAAAATTTTTACAAGTATTTTAAAGAACAGTTTGAAAATTTTCTTGAAAGTTTAATATATGGAGAGCAGATCTCAAGTATGTTAGATACATACTTATTTTTATGAGACTGCAAGAAAAATTTCTGATGTAGATGTACTATTTTACACTCAGATCAGGACCAATTCCATCACATAGCATTCTCCTTCCCTGGGGAATAACACCCATAGGAAACTACGTCATTGAAAGAGATCCCATTCTTTAATTTTTTAAAATGTATTTAGTACAGGTTCTACAGGGTCTCACTACACAGATAGGACTTGTAGTGGTTCTTCTGTTTTTTCAGCCTCCCAAGCACTGGGATTACAGGCACACACCTCCATGCCCAGTCTCAATCACAGTGGCAGCTTGGCCTAGGGGTGGGACAGGCCCAGCAGGCTGGGGATCAATCACTGGTCCCTGCATCTGGCTAAGCAGGCACTTTAATCTGCTAAGCTGTTTGGCAGGCTCTGAGATCCTATTCTTAGGATAAACGAAAGCATATGTACAAAGACATGGACAAAGAGTGTCAATAGCAAGCTCAATAAGAACCACCAATAAATGGAAACAAGTCAATAGCCCTCTTACAGAAAAAAAAGATAAAATGTCTGACAAGTTCATGCATTGGAATATTGCTCACCAATTTGCTGGAAAATACGAAGTGAATCTGTAGTACATCTTGGAGCCAAAAGGGCAGAATGGGAGGTGTACTGAGTTCAAATCATGTAGAGACCAAGACCAGAACAGATTAGAATTTAGTGAGTATTATTAGCTGATCTGGCATCTAGCCAGCCACACTCCATGCAGGGAGGCATCAACCAGCCACACAAAGCAGAGTTGAGTTCAGTCCTTTATAGCAAGCCTTGTTGATACAGCTGTAAGCTGTTTAGGGCTAGGAGGTTTTCACAGTTTTTAGCAATAAGTGGAACTTGCCCAAAATGAGGCCTGTTTACAAGATATGGTTTGGGTGGAAACACATTTGTTATGCACAACACTAGTAGGCTGAAGGATCTGTACTTGAGCCAGGAAGAGATGCTCAAAGAGCTAGAGGTCCCTGCCAACTTTGCCCAATAGAAAAATAACAAGAGCCACACTGACATTAACCCATTACATTCCCCACTGGTTTTGTCTGGGAATCAAATAACTGACTCTTCATTTACTTCTAAGCATTGATATTGAGCGCTATGTACCATTAACTTGATGGCCTGGATTCTTGGTTGAACATACATGGTTGAACAGTTTATGATACAGAGCCTGATAGTCAGGGCCAAGGGAAACAGGACAACAGGCCCAATTAAGGCAGATATCAGGTCATTTATATATCGAATGTAGTTCCCAGTTTTCCTTTTAATGAATCTCTAGAGCCAATTTTTTCTTTGGATACATTGCACCCCAATTGTTTTACACGTTGTTACAACACTAAATATCATAGCATATGCTTTCTAATCTACTCTCAGCAAGGAAGGAACAACAGAATCTGTTTTCTAGAACTTGGGGTGGGAGGGCTGGCAATATCTCCAGTGGCCCCACTGGTTTTTGTGCCACCTCTAGAGCTGTAATATTGGTCAGGGAGTTTCCTCTTTTGTCTTGAGGTCTGGTCCAGAGTGGGGAAGGTCTGTCTCTTCCAAGTGCTCTATATTTTCTGCTTGAGGGCCTGGCCCTGTCTGACTGCCTATAATATTTTTATCTAATTCAGCTGCCTACAACATTTCACCCTCTGAAGAATTAACCTGAAGAACTGTCATGAAGGAACTGTGGGCAATGATCACTCTAACTTCTTCAGGCTGAAAGGGGTCATAGTTGTGAATCAGCAGTCAGAGATATTCTCCAGAGGTTCTATCTAAAGACCCTCAATAGACACCAAGTATTTTTAATAGCTTTAAATCTGGAGGAGACAAAGCCAAAGAAATAATTTAACATGCATAGGACAAATAATAATATCAACAGGATAACTATGCACCAATTCTGCTATTACTTGGGGCACATGAATTTGCAGACCTAGGGAAAACACTGAGTGTTCTCCAGTTTGCAAGTGGGGCCACTGGCTGGGTAACTACTGACAAATCTGCATGAGCATCAGTTAAAAGTTTAACAGGCTTTCTCCTTATATTGGCAGTTAACAAAGCTTCCCTCAGGCTGATAGGGATCACCCACGATCACCTCAATCTGAAATTTCATCTGATTTCATCATGAACACTTCCTTTTTACCTCTTTCTTTTTACCTCTCCCTCAGTTTGAATATTTTTTGTTTGAAATGCCCCTTCTTTCTGTCTGGATCCAGGGAAGCATAACCTTTTCTGTTGCCTGACTGGCCTTCCTTCCTGGAGGCTGTGAGTATCACCATTTTTATTTTCTGTCTATAATTCCATTAGGTGATTGAATTTCACCATGAAATATTTACTATGAAAATTTTCTACTATGAAACTTTGTACTATGAAACACATCAACTCAGACAAATTCATTCCTTCAAACTCTTTTTTTTTTTTTTTTTTTTTTTTTGCGGGACCGGGGATTGAACTCAGGCTCTTGTGTTTGCCAGGCAAGCGCTTATTCTACTGAGCCATCTCCCCAGCCCAATTTATTTATTTTTAGGTATTTATTTTTTTGTTTTTGTTTTTCCTTCAAACCCTTTTAACTCCTGAAGCTTGCATCAGATTTCTGGGGCCCACTGAGAAAGATATAATTTTTTGGATTTTAAGGCTTCCTGCAAACAGCCCTGCCCAAGGAATGTGAGGACAACCCACCTGCCTAAGGGGACTCAGCTCACCTGGGCTGTATGAGTGGATATAGTTGGTTAAGGCCTTAATATGTGTTTCCATAGACAAAGTCTGGTGACTTAAAAGGAGATCTGGCCTAAAGCTCTCAACAGTAACTATGCCACCTTCCCAATAGTAGACTGCATTGAAATTTTTCTTAATCCACTCAGGCAATATCTCCAAACAAAAGCAAAATGCAGACCAAATTTCTGCCAAAATACAATGTGCTACCTGTGTCCAGCAACCAATGCAATTCTTAATTGAAGCCCCTTGATCTGCATCTTAACAGGCAGCATTTCTATCAATACTGTGATATTCCAGGCTCCAATCAGTCTCTAATATAGTTTACAGCATACATGGGGCTATCTCTTTGGCTTGTCTCTCAAAACACTTCCAATTTCATTTTTTTAAGTCACATGGCCAGGCAATATCACAGTGGCATGTATAATCAAAGCATGAGCATTCGAACTAACAGGTAAATTTATAAACTTTTTTGAGGCATAGCAATTGAAACTCACTAGCTCTTAGACCTCTTTATTTATAGAGTCTGAAAGTTTATGATAAGTACCTCTAGCTTTAGTGAAGAGAGGTCACACCTGTATTGAATATCAACACAAAATACCCGAGTTACATCAGAAATCAGCCGATGTCCAGCAATAGGCTGGGTTTTTCCTTTAGTCATGATTACTCAGATCTCCTCAGTGGGGATGACAGGTAGAGATAAACAGTCCAGCCAGAGGGAGGAGACAGGTCCAGAGCCCTTCAGTCCTACTGAACCACCTGGGAAGCTGAGTCTGAGCTCAGGGATTTCTGCTTCAGAGTGCAGTCTCACATCTAGTGGCTGTCTTGCCAGTCATTGCATGGCCTGTGGGCCTCTTGAGGCAGTCCCTCTTATGATGGCCTGGTTGTTGATAGCGGTAGCAGATGAACCTCATCAGCAGATGTGTTGAGTTCTTCTTGGAGCCCAGAGAATCAGACTTAGGATCTGTTTTGAGGCCGCACCAAAGGCAGCCATTTTTATCTCTTGGCTTTCTCTCCCTGGTTTTCTCCCAGTTACAATTATAGGTCACTAAGAAATAGTTTTTACTAAAGCATCAAGTGAGTTGTCTGGAGCAAAAGCTAGTTCTTTTATAATACCTGGAGGTGACAGAGAAATGAATTTATCTGTGTACTGGGTGGCAGGCAAATCTGGTCAGAGTGTCCTGGATTTCCAAAAATGACTCTCCAGACATGGTAAGCAAGAGTAAGGTTAAAGGAACCTCATGGAGGCCAAGCGGGCTTGGAAAAGAAAGGCCTACACAATTCACAGACGATTCAGAGCCTTCCGGGGGACACAGAGTCCCCATACCCTGAGGCTTATTGTCTGAAATCCTGAAAATGATTTAGAAGACATTGTAGGGGTGACAATGATGCAGAAGCAGACTAATCCATAGTGACAAGGGCAAAGATGAACACAAAATATGCAACAAATACCAGATACCAGAGACTACCATCCACTGTCATGGTCTGGAGTTGAGTCTTAGGGAAAATGTTGTGTCTTGCTCCTCCAAAGACTCCTGATGGGCACCCCAAGCAGAACCAGAATACTCTTACCAGTAAGAATCCTGATGGCTCTTTTCTGAATAGTATTGGAATTTGGATTTTTGAGGCCAATAAAATCTTCTTGGGGCAGAGGCACATCTCTCAGTTAGTCCCCTGAAGAATATAGGCACTCAGAAAAAGTCCCAGCTCTTTCGTCCCAGTATAAATGGAATCCCAGATGAGTCACCAAAATGTACTGGGTTTGAATCAAATATAGACTGAGACCAGAATAGATTAGAATTTAGTGAGCCTTTATTAGCTGGTCTGGTCGCTGGCCAGCCACACTCCATGCAGGGAGGCATCAACCAGTCACCCAAAGCAGAGTTAAGTTCAGTCCTTTATAGCAAGACTTGTTGATACAGCTGCAAGCTGTTTAGGACTAGGAGGTTTTCATAGTTTTTAGTGATAAGTGGAACTTGCCTTGGATGAAGCCTATTTACAAGATACAGTTAGTGTAGAAACACATCAGCTGGGCTGGGGAGACGGCTCAGTGGAATAAGTGCTTCCCTGAAAAGCACAAGGGCCTGAGTTCAATCCTCGGTTCTGAAAAAAAAAATCAGCTGTGTATAACACTAACAGGCCAAAGGATCTGCACTTGAGCCAGGAAGTGACTCTCAAAGAGCTAGAGGTCTCTGCCAGCTTTGCCCAATAGAAAAATAACAAGAGTCACATTGATTTTACCCCATTGCAAGAAGAACAATTGGAAAACCCCAAGGAGAGGATAGAACAATTTAGCAAAGTAAATCAAAAATTGTTGCCTCTGCTAAAGTCAAGTGACTAAAATACAGAATATTATAATTTTTGTTTAGGTTGATGGTGTGGGGTTGCAAAGAAATCTCAAAATTGACTGCAGTAAAATTAAAAACAGTGGTGTGGCACCTTATAAATAATTCATCTCTCTTTTAATAATCAATAAAGAGAAAATGCTGGCTAAGACACAATATTGTTCCTTGAAAAATATTCTGATTAACCAGGAGAAGATAACTTACACAGTTGTACTGTGTATATTGTCCAGAATAAAGAACCATCTGCTTGCTAGTTTTGGGTTTAGTCTATTTTATGGTCTAAGTGTCATCAAAGATATCATTGAATGCCATCCGTGTTTGTTCAGGTTTCAGCAGTGAAAGAAAAACTTACTGAAAACAAACTCAGGACCTTGCACTTGCCAGGCAGATAGATGCTTACACTGCTGAGGTATCTCCTCAGCCCAAATCACCCTACTTTCGTATTATGCTTTGAGATTTATAATGCACCTACATTTTTTTCTCATTTCAATCTTAATACGCCTCTAAGATATCAGCGGATTCATTCTACTTATAACAAAAAGTAGGAACAAGTGAGGGATTTCTGCAAAACTTTAAAGTTAAGACTATGCAGTGCTCGAACTTGAGTGATTTTCTTGCCCCTAGTAGGTTTGAGCAGCTGTCCCCACATTGTAGACCAAGTGGTTTAAAGAAAAAAAAATCAGCTCATAGATCTGAGGCCAGGAATTCAAAGATCAAGGCACTGATTTATTTGATGTGGGGAGGGCGCTCCTCCTGGTTTATAGTATCCCATGTGGTGCCGAGTGAGGTTATCTTTCTCATGGTTTTTCTTATTTTAAGGGGATTGAGTGAGCCTGCCACCCTATGAGTCAATTATGCTACAAAGGCACAGCCATTCAGTCAGTAGCAGCTTCTGACTATGGAACTCTGCCACTATAATTTATATAAAGCCTATTCTTTATGACTGCCACAGGTCATATCTTGGACTTTTAGCTACTAGACTACATGTGACTGTGTTTCTGCACCAAAATTTTTTTCCAGTTTTTCTTGCCTAGTAATTTTTTCCAACCTATTTGTAAGAGGAACGGACTATGAAGACACTTAAAATACTATTTGTAGTAGAAAAATAAACCCACACAGGAGAGGGATATCTGATATTTACTGAGAAAAGATCTCCAAGTAAGAGAGACATTTCAAAGATTAATATGAGAGAATAGTTATAATCTATTATATTTGGATATTTAATCAGTGATCTAAATTAATGATTTTCCAAATAAGTATCCAATGGGGTTTGACAAGAGATCAAATTTAAACATTTTATAGTATATATATATATATATATATATATATATATATATATATTTCAGTAGATACAGTGATGACACCAATATTTTTCTTTTAATGCAAAATGTTTTAAATGTCCTTGAAAAGCATACCAGACTCAGATTGTAGGTTTAAGGTGAAGTGACCAGCTGGTTATATTTTTATGTTACCCTTCACTGATGACCGTGGTAAGAAGGATTCACAGTCCTTAGTTAGACTTTCTGAAAGTGTCGTTCAATGGCCTCAGGATGGGACAGTAGTGACTTTCACATTTTGTATATCGTTTGACTGTAGCTTTAGGCATTTCCATTCAACCCCTTTTCTGTAATATCTCTACACTTTCCTCTCATCATATGTCACTAAGAACCAAAAAATTGCTCGACCATGTCTAATGTGTCTAAAAATTGAGACGGTATGTCAGGAGTGGCCTAGATGTACAGTGACAGATATGGCACAGCCTCGTTCTGTGTCCTCTTTAGGTTAAGACCTCACTGGAGCCTGGGATATCACTTGCGTCACCCAGAGCGATCACTTATTCAGCCCACTAGACCCCTCTGTCTACCCACCTCTGAAGCTTTCTATGATTCTGTCTACTTTGAGTGTTAACAATAGTGTCATGCTTCAAATTTATAATACTTCAAATTCTGTCCATCTCCTGATACATTAAATCACTTTAAGAGGCAGGAAATGTTATTCAAAGGTCTTGTTTGAAGGAAAATAATAAAATAAAATAAAATAAAATGTGTAAGTAATCAAAGAAACAGCTTTCTTTCATAAGTTTGGAATGTCACAGAATTCCTGTGGCTTGCGTTTTCAATCTCCAATTCTTAGCCCAGTCAGAGCATGTGCTGGCACACAAAATGGATATACAGTATGAGCAAAAGCAGAAGTGCTGGCCAAATAGCTCAGCAGATTAAAATGCCTGCAAGCAGGTGCAGGGACCAGGGGTTCAATCCCTGGGCCTGCCATGGCTGCCCCAACCCCTGGGGCACATTGAGTCAGTAATTGAGACTGGGTGTGGTGGCGTGCACCTGTAATCCCAGCTCTTGGGAGGCTGTAAACAGGTGGATCATTACAAGTCCAATCTAGTAGTGAGACCCTGAACACCCTGTAGACCCTTCTCTAAAATTAAAAAAAAAAAGCAAAATCAGAGTAACACCAACATAAGGTACAACTTGCAGAGAATGCAAACTGAATATGCTGAGTTAATTTCAAACTACCCCACTGTCCATCATCCAGCTCTTCTTGTAAATCTTATGGTAGAATCTCTGAGCTCCATCAGTTTAGGTTCTAAAGTAAAGTATGACTCTTAACATAGTAGGATTTTCTTCATGTATGTATTTGATGTTTGTATTTCTTCATATGAGAAGTGTCTACTCATTTCAGATACCCATTTTTGGGTTGAGGCTTTAGGTTTTTTTCATTTTTCATTTTAAAGCGAATAGAAGAATAATAGATAAAGCAAAAATGATACAGAATTTTAAAAAAATAATATGAAAGGTGTTCAACAATGATCATTCTATTGCACATTGCTGTCTTCAATATAGTTGCTTAGATTACAGATATGATCACACAAAATGGGTCAAAGTAAAAATTTTAATCATTAACTATTTAAAAAATGATAAAGAATTTAGGTAGGTAGGACTGCAGTGTAAACATCTGCCTGGCAAGCTCAAGGACCCAGGTTCTATCCCTGGTACTGCATGCTGTGTGGAACCCAGAACTCTGGGCTCGCCTTGCCTAATGTGGTGGCACACATCTGTAGTCCCAACACTGAGGAGACTGATACAGGAGATCACTGTGAGTCTGAGCTATGTAGTGAGACCATGTGCCAAATAAATAAACAAATAAATAAATAAGCCTGATAGAATAGTACAATCACCTTACCTATCGTGTGTATATGCAAACATGATTTTTCCCTTCTTTTTTTTTCCTGTCTTTTCTCCTTTCCCTCAACCCAAATATTTATTCCTTATGTTCAGTTTCTTTCCCTTTTATTATATCTATTATACCGACTGGGTCTTTAAATTTAGGTGATGGGACTGGTATTGGAGTTCTTTATATATTCTAGATATTAGTCCATTAAGCAATAGCTGGTACATTTTTTTTCCATTCTGTGGGTTATGTTTTCACTCAATTGGTGGTTTTATTTTCTGTACGAGCGTTTCTATATTTGTTAAGTTTTCAGTTGTTGATTCTTTGTAACATGCCCTGTGCAGTTAGAGTTTTGTTTGTAAAACCATTGCCTACAGCTATGACCTCAAGAGTTCTACCTATTTTATCTTCTAGAATTAAAGCATTTCAGTTTTAGTATTTAAATATTTGATCCATCTTCATTTTAGTTTAGTACATAGTAAGAGATACAGGTCTGGTTTTAATCTGAATGTGTTTGGCATTGATTCTCTTCTGCTCCTTGGATCCTTGGGCCTGCTTTTGTTTTGTCTTGTTTTTGAAAATGCAATACTGTTTTTATTACTGAAGTTTTGTAATATGACTTCAAATAAAGGATTGTGATGCTTTCTGCTTGGCTTTTTGCCCAGCATTGCTTTTACTAGTCTAGCCTCTTCCAAATTTTAAGATTGTTTTCTCATATGTAGTTTAAGACTATTTTCTCTAGTTCTGTGAGGAATGTTATTGGTACTTTGATTGGCGTTGCAGTAAACAAGCAATGGTTCTGAAAGTATGACCCTTTCATATATATTTGTTCTGCATAACCAATAAGAGAGGATATCTTTTCATTTTCTGATATCCTCTTTAATCTCTGTTGTCAGAGTACTATAATTTTAAGTGTGTAGATTTTCACTTCCTTTGTTAGACTCATTCCTAAGTATTTCATTTTTCTTGATGCTATTGTGAAAAATGTGGTTTCCATATAATTTCTCTTTCAGTGAGTTATTCATGCACAGGAGTGATATTGATTTTTGAGTGTTGTCTTTGTATATTGCTAAAATGCTGAATTTGGTAATTATTTCTGAGATTCTTTTGTGGAGTTTTTGGGGTCTTTTATGTAGTGTACCATGTTATCAGCAAATAATGAATGTGTCCAATATGTATGACAAATTTGTACTAATAAAAATTATTAAAATGTAGAAAAATCCCAGAAAATATATAAATGACTAAATGCTAGGCATACTTTCAGGGGGAAGTAATTGCTATTCTGCTAGCTTCTTTATCACACACCCTGGTACACAGAACCCAATGACTCTAATGTCAGAACAATCAGTTGAAGCATAAAATTTCATTGAGTGTTGGAAAATATATATCTTTTTATTTCCTGGTTTAAAGGTTCAAGCTGGGAGGATTCATGTCACCATGAAACAAATGTTGACCCTTGTGTGTGTGTCCTTGGACCTTACAGTCTCTGTGATGCTTACCTAAATCCACTCACGTCTACCAAGACTTGCGGTAAGGAAGTGCTAATTTGAACTAAATGTGTCAGTAGATAAAATAGTTCATGATCTTTTTCCATTCATGGTAAACCTTTTGGGGCTGGGGGGAGATAGCTCAGTGTAATAAGTGCTTGCCTGGCAAGCACAAGGTTCTGAGTTTGATCCCTGGTACCACCAAAAAAAATTTTTTTTTTCAGTCCTAGTAATTTTCAAATGTGCCTTTACAAAAAATGTTTTGTTCAATGTTTATTTTTGACAATTTTTCATTTTTAAGATACAGAAATTAATATAAAAATTTAGCGAAGAAGTATAAGTTATATATTATATAATATGTAACTATATAATATATGTAATATACAATATATAATATGTACTATAACATATAACATGTAACACAAAGCACATAATATATAACATAATATGTATATATATTTTGTGTGATTAGCAAGAATGAAATATATATAACACTTTAAAGATTTTTCATTTTTTTCTTTAATTTAGTACAGGGTGTACAGGGTCTTACTACACAGATCGGACTCATAGTGATCCTCCTTTTTTTTAGCATCCCAAGTGCTGGGATTGCAGGTATAAGCCACCACGCCCAGTCTCAAATGCCTTCTCAGTGTATTCCAGGGACAGGAGTGTCAGGGCATGCTGGGGATTGAATGTGGGTCCCTGTGTCTGCCTAAGAAGGTGTTTTAATTTGCTGAGCTATCTGGTCGGCCCATTTTTTTCTTTTTCTTTTTCTTTTTCTTTTTTTCAATTTAGGATTTTTTGATTAATGATATACTGAATAAAAATGTGATATATATATAT
>NW_004524596.1:10036713-10038145 GCF_000260255.1 Octodon degus | reverse complement strand
TAAAGCTAGAATAATGGAGACTTTAAGGTATAAAATAAGAGTAGACAATAAATAAATGAAATGAAGAGATAAATAGATAAAACATATTTGATTAGGTGATCTTTGGCAAGCACTCACCATAAATGTAAAGTGATAAATCAGATCTCATGAAATATTGAATTCCCTATTCATCAAAAGATAGCATTAAAACAGAAAATCACGAACTCTGACAAAATTTCAACACACATGTTCTCAAAGAGGACTTTATATTGATTATCTGTAACAGATGTCGAACCTATGGCATGCATACACCAGTGGGCTGTTTGTTATTACAAAATCTCTAAAAGATTCACTTTCACTGATCCATAAGAACTAAAAATGAACAACACAAAATAGACAATGTAATTTAATAACTATCACAAGATTTGAACAGATGGGGATCCTGAACAGACCCAGAGCACAGGCCCGGTTAGTGAGTGAGATGACCTGGGGCCCACGGATCCTGAATAGATGCAGAGCGCCGGACCCACGAGTGAGTGAGCCCAACTGGGGCCCACAGATCCTCATTCGACACAGAGTGCAGCCCAGCGTGGAACCCTTCAGCACAACTCCCTGCAAAGAGGCTAGAGGCAAGACCTACCCAGCTGATTCAGGAGCAGAACATCTTGCCAGAGAGACACAAAGGGTTCAACTCTAATGGCTGCAGCAGAAAGAAGTGGAGCACAGCAGCCAGATCCAAGAAACACTGAATCCGAACTTTGTAGGTCTGGACCTGGTGCTAAGGTAATAATTCTATCTAAGCAATACACCAAAGGTCAGAAGACAGTGGTATACAAAATGACAAAGAGAAGGAACAAAATGCAGTCTCAGGCCCTGAGTCTATGCAGTATAATTGCAGAAGACACTAGCACTGAGGAAACTGAAAATCACACACGAGATATCTCTGAAATAATAGCATTGACAGTAAAAGAAACAACTGCAGAAAGGTGTAGAAGAAATCAGATCAGAAATAATTTCAGAACTAAAAAAATTAGTGATAACTATAATCAAAGAAGTACTAAATACTTCTAAAGAATACAGTGATTAAAAAAATAAAGCAGAATGTAAAAATGATGGAATCCCTGAATAAGCAATTTAGGAAGGAAATAGAATGTATGAAACAGGTTCAAAGTGATATACAGGAAATTAAAACCTTAATCACAAGCTGGCAAAACCATTTGAGTGAAAGTGAAAATGGACTTTCTGACCTTAAAGACACCATCGCAGCTAGTGAAAAAGTAAGAAAAGATCTCTTTAAAACAACTAGGATGCAGGAAAAAATTATTCAATACCTGCAAGACGATGCAAAGATGTACAATGTGAGACTAATAGGCATCAATGAGAAGGAAGGAGTCAATACAAATGATATAAAAAGAATATGGGCAGAAGTAATAGCAGAAAACTTCCCAAATAT
>NW_004524596.1:10023224-10035554 GCF_000260255.1 Octodon degus | reverse complement strand
ATTGTTACTCTCAAAACCATTAGGGATCATGAGAACATTTTCCAAAACTGAAATAACAAGAACTAGATGAAAAATTAATCTGAGGATGAGTCTTCACTCTGTCTCACATTTCAGTCACCCTTTCATTTATCTGCACTGGTCCTTAGCACCAAGTAGAGGTCATTATTCTCATTTTGCAGATGAAACAACTAAGGATAGAGAGCAAACATTTTGCAATGAGTTCTGATCTTATTTTCTTTATTGCAATTCTCTGTTCTTTCTTCTACACAAGACGTGCTCTTAAAACTGCAAGAACCAGAATTCTCTTTGGATGGAAGTTTTTTTTGTAATTTCAAAGGCATAGAAGAAAGCATCCGTCATCTAAAACATTTCTGTACAGATTTTAATGTTATTTGTAATCATCTCCTTCCAGCATCTGTCTTGCTTGAATAATGGACCAAATAAGTGGAGCCAGCATCTAAACTCAGACAGCTGGTGCTCATTTGAGAGAAGCTTCTGAGTGAAAACCTGCCCTCTGCTGGAATGTAGTCATCTCGATGAGTATTCCAAACTGTCTTTTATTCAGCAGCTACTGTTTGGTCCTTGTGTGTTGTGCTGGGCATAAGAAGTAGGAATCTAGTCTCTTTAAGCTTCTCACTTCTCTAACAAGGGGCTTGAGCAAGCAGAGGTACTATGAGATTTCCTTTGCAAAAAATCAATCATGTCTCCAGTTTACAGTGCATTCTGGTTGGTAGCTTTGTGTATAGCTGGATGGTCCCTAAGGGTGATATTGTAATATTCCAGATAACTATAATTAGCAATAGAGAGAAGGGTGGAGGTAGAGATGATGGGAAGCGGGTGAATTTGATGGATACTTAAGTACTGAAATAAGGGGTTCAATTGATACCTGTTGGGCTGATGGATGAGGTGAGGTAGGGAAAGGCATGTGTGGAAGAGTGTGCCTGGGTTTCTCTCCTGAGCAACCACAATGCTGCTGCTGATGTCATAAGTAAAATAAAGTGGGAGTGGAGCTTTTTAATGAATAGTTTAATTACCTTTCTCAAAAACTAATGAAGGACTTAAGGACCTAAAGGTATTTGTGTTTATTTGCTTGCTTGACTTTTGGATGGTCAGAAGAGATATAACAATGCATCAAACAGAAATTTTTCGCAGTCAAGGCGGGAGCTAAGCAGTGCTTCAGCTGCATGAGCTCCATCCTGTCTCACCAATGGCAGCATTTCCATGACTGTCATGCTGTGGTTGCGTCAGAGAGCAGTGCACTGGCAGGGGTTTGTTCTATTTACCAAGAGCACTTGTAGCTTGAAATTGATTTGTTAATTTAATGCAGTCACTGCCAGGCATGCCAGGAATAGGAAGTGAAGGGAAAATCGGGGGCTGGATGATGTGTTGGGCACTTGGAACTCTTCCAGGCTGCACACATTTGGCTTTCCTCATGTTGCCTGAGCAACCTCAGGGCTTATGCCACTTCCTTTTTTCTTGCTGGGAAACAAGAGCAGCTGCATCTGTGAAATGCTGTGGGCATTTACCCAGCAGGGGCAGTGGGCTTGTGCAAGACTGTATAGCAGTATTATGGGCTCGTGAGGCTCAAACTAAAAATTCTCCAAATGCACACATAATTCAGGCGAAATTAATCAATTGGTTGGAACGATCAGTTTTCAATATAGTTTAACATCGCCTTAAAATACTTCCTTTGTTATGTGGAAACATATCCACAAGGATTTTATAGCTACATGCATTTCTACTATGTTATTTAATTCTCAGATCCATACTGAGACTCAGGTAATAATAGTAGATTGTTTTTAAGGACAAATTCATAACCATCAAGAGTTTCAGTAACTTTTTGGGGGTCAAGTTATAGTTCTCAATATAGACCCGACCAAAACACAAATCTGAAAATTCACAGCAACAAGTAGAACAAGGTACTTTTGTCTCCTCCAGGACATCTGTGCATGTCGGGGTGCAACTAACCATCAACACCTGAAGGTAGGGCTCTGCTAGCATCTAAGCAGGTGTAGGCATAGATGCTGTGAAATGTTCCACAATGCAGAGAGTCCACCCAAGCTTATCCTCTCTCCTTCTGCAAACTACAGAGAATTACGTGGCCCCAATTTTCATAATGCTGGACCTTTGGATTCACACAGGTTGTGCCTAGATCAACGTTGATATGCAATTATTGAATCAATTCTAGTGCTCCATCGCATCTAGAATGTTTTCTGTTCCGGATCTGAAATCTGTTACTCCAGTATGTTTAAGAAAATGTATGGAGCCAGGCATGATGATATACTCCTGTAATCCCAGTTCTGGGAAGGCTGAGAGCAAAGCTGTGAGTTTGAGGCCAGCCTGGACGACACAGAGAATTCAGAGCCAGCCTGAACTGCAAAGTGAGGCCCTGTCAAACAAACAACAACAAAAAAATTGTGCGAAATAAAAAGATTTTTAAATAATCCAAAAAATTATGTGGGAAGTTTGTGATAATTTATTGTGCTGTCACTTATGTGTGTACTTTTCTGAATGTATGTTACATGTCAATAAAAACATTTCCCCAAAATAGATTTGAGCTAAAACATGACACTAGAATCTCTTTCTCTCTCTACTAAAACAAATATATGCATATATGAAACATAGACATATGTGTGTGTTCATATATACATACATATATATGCATATATATGTATACTAGAGCATGCAAACATTTACAGAAGTATACTCAAGTAATTTTATTTTGCATGCTTAGTGAATATAACTATTTCCTCAGACATTTACTGATTTATCTGAAACTATTTCAATCATTAAACATATCCACATATAACAAATTGCAAATTTGAGGTTCATGATCCTAAAGTCACCCAAAGTCAGTTTTACAACTTCCTATCTAGGAGAGGCTACCAACATGTCAAAACCAATTTTTCTACCATCTTTTTTTTTAATTTGTAGTACCGAGGATTAAACTCAGGACCCTGCACTTGCCAGACAAGTGCTAATTCTTCTGAGCTATCTCCCTGGCCCTTCAAAACTAATTTTTCATGGAAAATACAAAAAAAATCAAAATTTCAAATCCTTTGTAGCTCATTAAAAACATGTTATGAGACTATAACATTCAACCGTAACTTCAGATTTGGATGTCTCCCTGCCCAGTATAATAAAGATGATCTTTAAAATTGGTATTTTTAGGTAAAAGTAATTAATGTCATAAATTCATCAGTCCATAGGATTTCAGCAAATAAAGCAATTTACATTTTAATAATTCTTTACATGAGCAAAAGTAAGTGCCATGGAAGAGGATATAGAAAGCATTTGCAAAGAGGAATATTCTGGAAGTATTTGGGAGCATGTGTAAGGACTTGTGCTTGAGTGGCCTACAGAGAGGAGGGAGTGGAGAGAAAGCAAGGAGCACCCTTGAAGGATCCCGGACATTGGATTCCTGGGGTACAGCCGCAGGGATACATGAATATGTGAGATATGGCTCCCTCTCATGAGCAGGCATACATCAGTAAACTGGAGAAACAGTAAATCTGTAAAACAAATAAAAGGGTAAAGAGTAAAAAAAAATTATAACTGAATTGAAAAATCGTTTTCTGGTTATATCCTTTGACTCTCAGCCTTAAATTATAAATTTATGACACAATATATGACAGAACAAAGAAGAAATTTAAAAAAGTGTCTATCATCTATGATGAGATTTTAAGATTTTTAAATTTTCACTTATTTATTTACTTTTAGTGCTAATAATTACATCCAGGGCCTTTTACTCTAAGCTTCTCCCCTAGTTCTTTCTTATTTATCTTGAGACAGCATCTTACTAAGTCACTATATGGGCCGGACTGAGCTTGAACTTATGATCCTTCTGCCTCAGCCTCCCACAGTGCCGGGATGACTGGTGTGTTCCACATGAGTGCTATTTTATAAGCCTCAGTCCTTCCCGTGTTACCTGTCTTTCCTCTGATTACCTATGTTGTTGCCTGCACTCTTTTCTGCAGTTTTGGGCCCTCAGTATACACATCTTGCTTACCTTCAAGATGTGAACTCCTTTAGGTGAGGATGATTTTCTTTTTCACTTTTGTTTTCTAAATTTCTTTGAACCATGATACAATATACAGAGTCTCTAAGATTTGTTTCAAATAAACGAAGACAGTGCCCATGGGAAAGCTCTGGACGAGAATTGTTTGTTCTTAAGAAAAGAGTAAAGACTTACTTTACTTATGACACAAGAATTTGCATACACAGCACTGTAGGCAGAGATGTCCTCCTGAGAGGCAGGAGGCACATTGAGTCCATGAGTCATTTTCAAGAAAAAATTTCTGTCTTTTTAAAACATGTAGGGTTTCTGGGGGAACATATTCAGTTCAGCCCGTGTTGCTCACTAAAAATCCTTTGTATTCTGAGAAGTGATGCACACAGTTTGAAAGACTGGGGCATGTGCGTAATAATGTGTCTATCTTTGGAAATGCTCTCTTTAGCCGTACCTGCTTGCTCTGAGTAAATCTACCAATTTCAGAGTTCTACACAAGCCAATGTTCACTAATGTTATTTTGTCCCTGTGTAGAATCAGCCCACACAAATATTTTTCCTTCCATTTTGCCTCTGTAAAGAATGACTCAAGCACATTTTCTTGCCTGTAACCTTAGAACAGGAATCACTTGCCCTGGATCAGGGAGCTGGGTTTATAGAGTTGCCACCTGCCCCAGGGTATGGTAGCTAGGGTTGTGGGACATTAGAACTAGGGTGTTTAGCATGCGATTAGGTGAGGTTTATTTTTTGGTTTTTGTGCAGAGGAAATGACATTATGATGCATCTTAAATGACAAATTGGAGGCCGGAATATCTCATTGGGAACTCAAGCTCTGGTAATGCTTAACATAGATTTTTAAATCAGTAGCAATCAGAAAGTCATTGATGTTCTTAATTATTTTCACATGGCTCTTGTGTTTGCAAATCCAAAACTGTATTTTCCTTTAAGTTGGAACCTGAAAGCTCAATGTGGTTCCAATAGTCAAGAATGAGTAGAATAAACCAAATGTAGTGAGATTCTGAACAGAAGATGTGATGCTGTCTAATATCACTGGTAATGATCCTTAAGAGGAAAGCTGCATGTGATTGCATTGAGCTCAATACCTGACCTTTCATAGGCGTTCGTGACACATTTCAGTTGCCTTCCAATACACACTGACACTGTTGTCCCCTCTCAGTTATATCTTGATCATATTGACAAAACTGGTAGGTCATAAACCATGATTTTCATGTTCCTGTAGTGGTAGGATTGGCCATGAAGCACTGTGACCAAAAGCTGAGTGTAAATGTAGCTTGGCTCCACTGAAGAAAGGGAGTATGCATGCCTGGTATAGTGCCTCTGCCTTTTTTCCTTGTGCCTGCTTGCAGCAGATGTGTACCTGGAATCGCGCAGCCATCTGGAAATCAGAAGGACAGCGATATGAAAACGGTGCAGCAGAAAGCAGACTATCTGAAATACCAAGGTAATCTCACTGAGTATCCACTTTCCATGGTTAGCAGCCTGCATGCTGTTGTCTAAAATGTACATCAGTCCAATATATATCTTGTCCAAGCAAATCGAGTTGAATTTTTTTTTACTGGAAGCTGAATTCAGCCCTCACTGCTACAATCTTCATTTTGTATTACTCAAGAAGTACTAATTAATTATATCATTCTTTTCATCGTTTGGGTCAAAGGGAAAAGGAAATGGAATAAAAATTCAAAGACTGACTGTGTACAAAGTTATTTTCCTTGGGAAGTGAAAGTGGAGTATTTAGGCTGAGAGTAGGGGCAAGTTTTAAGTGACAGGAAGATAGCAACAGGCTGCACACTTGGACAGAAGCCAAAAGGATTCAGGTGAAAATGCATGATCTGGGAGTGTATGTGCTAAGAAGGAAATAACACAGTATCATTGAGTTTCAAAGTTAGAAGTTGATGGAATAGTTGTTTTTCCTTAACATGTTTTATAACTGTAATTATGTGGCCTCAACTAATATAAAATGGGGTGATATTCAGGAATACCATCCACATAAATTAATATAAATAACCATTACTATTGGGCAGGGCTACTTTGTGTGCAGAGTAAAACATGAAAGTATTTCAAAAGTATTTTGTGAAAATGCAAAATATCTAGCAAATAAAATATATCATACTGCATAAAACCCACCTTCTCTCTGTCCCTCTGTCTGTCTATCTCTTTCCCTCTTCTTTTTATTTCTTCCTTTTATTTTTGTGTTTTTTCAGGATTGCATATCTTAAGCAAGTGCTCTTCCACTGTACTACATCTTCAGAAATAATTTAAAATCTTAACAAAAATATGAAGTCCAATTAAAAGATTAGCAAATGACACTAAACAGATGAATGAAAAAACTAAAGTGAAATCAAAGTTGTGTTGATATTCTGTATTCTCCATGTAGAATGGCTAGAATTTTTTTTAAAGACAAATAAAGGAACAACAACAACAACAACTACAAAAATGACAAGTACAGGTGAGGATGTAGAAAAAAAGAGAATCTTATGCTCTGTGGGAATGTATGTTGGTCTAGCTACCATAAGATACCACCTAGAGGTTCCTCAAAGAGCTAAGCATAGAGTAATCAAATTAGGGCTAAGCAACTCGTGAAGGACGTTCCAAATTCAATGACACTATCATCACTTCAGAAACTTGCTATTTTCAATCCTTTGTTTGGATGTGCCACAAGTAGTCAAAAGATACTGTGCCTGATCTTTGTAAGTAATAGGAAGCCCAGCTAGGCTTTATATAGGACAGTTTATATATGGTGTGAGGTCAAGTGAACATTTAATACAATGTCGTTCTCATTGCATTATTTACCTCAAAGAGAGATAAACCCTGAAGTTTGGATTCAGAATACCCTTTCCCGTTGTCCTTGGGCCATTCTAACTCTTTCACCAGCCTGCTCTGATTCTCACTCTATAGTGGATCTTTATTCTGCCTTGAATACACCCTCATTTCCTTTCTTGCATGTCTGGTTCAATTCTCTCTTGGGACACCAAAAACCTAGAAAGAAACCCCATGAGCCTCTCCATCTGCTGGGAATATGATCCAGCTATACTGCTCTTGGGTCTCTATCTGAAGGCACCAAAGTTAGTGTACCAAGTCACCTGTAAAGCATGTTTATTGTGTCTACTCACAATGGCCAAGGTAAGGAACAGCTTAGATGCTGGTCAAAGATAAGTGAACATGGGAAACATTATGTATATTATTCAGCCAAAAAAAATGAGATAATGTCATTTGCATGAAAAGAGATAATACTAGTGTATATGATGTTAGAAAAATAAATCAGACTTAGAGAGGTAAATATTATACAACTAATGTCATATATGGAATTAGAAAAAAGATTATTTGAAAATAAAAGATTACAAGGAATTGGAAAGAGGTAGAGGTGGAAGCTAAGGTAGACATGTTAAATGTTTATATGGAAAGGTCCTACTGAAATACATTAGCTTGTTCAATTAATATGTGTTTGTAAGAATCATATAGTGACATAAGGAAATGGACAGAAAGTGATTATGATCAGACTTGTACCATTTGTCTGAAAGCAATAAAATTTAAAAATTTTTAAGTAGCTCCTTTAATTATTTTTCACTTATTTTGCATATTCAAAATATAACATCTGGTATCAATGATAAGCTTCAAGTTACTCAGAAATGTCATTCTTGGAAGCCTTGTATAATTAAGCTGATATAATTCTTTTATTGCTATTGTATAGTAAGGATAAAATAACTGCTAACATATTTGATTAGTATATACTAATATATAAATTTTTAAAGATACTAAAAATTGTAATATATAAAATAGAACATCCAATATATTTTACAAGATTATGTGAGCACTTATTACAAGTATTTTGATAGCAATGTTTGGAGAAGAAAAAGGGTAAGACAAAGCATAAAGCTATATGATAACATTGTCTCTCAGCAATGCTGCAGCCTTAATCAAAGAGATGTGAACCACCTCATTTCTGTCCTTTTGTGAGCTGTCCCTGTGCTTTCTTTGATTCCAACCTGTTTATGCTTGATAATCTCCTAGGTATATTCACAGATAGATTTGCTATTCATATGTTAAATCCTTCATCAGCATTGTGGCTCTGACTGGACACAAAGCCTCTAAAACTTAATGGAGGGTAAATGAGGTCCCCAAAGGGAGGCTGAGGCACAATGCAGTTAGCATCCTTACAGAAAGAGACATCAGAAAGCTTACTCTTCCCCTATTTTACCTGGATCAGTGAAAAGTCACAGGAGGACATAGAAACCAGTCAATTGTCTCCAAGCCAAGAGCAGACCTTGCTCATAAAATGTGATTTGATTTATTTACTAAAACTTTGATTTTGGACTTAGCCTCCATCACTTTGGAAAAATATATTCCTGTTCTTCAAGTCAAGCAGTACATGGCATTTCGTTGTGGTAGACTGAGTAGCCTAATAAACTCTTACAGACGTTGTCACTTCATATTGTCCTAAGATTTCTGTCCAAGTAAGTATCTGTGAATGTCAACAAAGGCTTTTTGAGATTTCCCACATGGAGGCAATGTCTTAACTTCTATTTTAAGTGATTTTTTGCAATTTAAGTTGGATAAAAGAGCTTGCTATAAGCTTCCTTTCGCTGATGGTCACTTTTATTTCTAGTCAGGGAGAAACAAATATTTCTTGTGCAAGCCTTTTTTAAGAAAAAAAAAACCTATTATATTTCAAATATTTGGGCCCAGAAGTATGGAGCTATGTATTAGTAAGAGTTCTTTAAATATCTGAACAACTAATTTAAAGACAGCAATAAACAACATAACAACCATTGTTGAATTGCTATCATTTTGCTTAAAATGAAATTCTACATCATTTGTTCTCTTTTTACTATTTTTTATTATTTTCAAAAAATAAAAAATAGAACCAAAACAGGAGATGATAACTAGCTAACCAGATAGATAGATGAAAGGATATTTCTTAGGGAAAAGAGACTATTACAGAGGCTGAAAACTGCTTTTAAAAGCCTTTTCCTATGTGGGAATCCTGGACATTCATGCTGTGCTCCATTCATGTCCAGAGGTCTCAGATCTAAGAAAATCAGTAGAATCACTCTCAGCCTGGGGCTCTAGGTCTGAAATGAGGAAGAACTACCTATGTAAGAGTTAGAGTTCAAAGGTTGGGCAGTCTGATGTTCAGTGGAAGAAGGAGGAGGAGGAGGAAGAGAAGGAGGAGAAGAAAGAGAAGAAAAAGAAGAAGCTATTCTAAATCTAAGTGAGAGGAAATTTCAGTTCTACACAATGTTTGCTGTCTACAATATAAGTTACCTAAAATAGGTTTGCCTATTTTCTTCCTTTACACCCTATGCTTAGAGAAGTGTGTGTTACATACTATGGACTCGGTAAATATTAAATTAATGAAGTTACTGGATGAACCTAAAACAATGAGTTTCCTAAGTCCACCAATTATGCAATTCATTTAAAACATTAAAAAAAAAGTAGAGGCTAATTATTCTTGATATCATTTTAGGAAAAATACAGTAGTGGAAAGTAAAGTGAAAACCAACAGCTATATCAAATGAGTTTCTTATAATTGGAGGAGAAAGAAAAGAAACTAAAGACATTTGATGAATTATTCACAATCACAATGGAAGGTTTCAATTTACACATAGCAATAGTTCATTGGCTGAAATCTGAGTCTCTTGTGTGTTTTCATGCTAGTCACTTCATTGATGCCTAATGTCTGTAGCAAGCTGGAAATGGTGATAGGTGTCAGAGGGAATGAGCTCCTGTTTCTAAGGAACTCGTCTCCTAAAACTGGTGTGTGGCTGTAAACAAGGCATTTGGATCTGCAAAGCTCATTAAAGACAAAGAGAAAGAGCGTCCACCACAGCAACCATTGAAGAACAGTAGCCGTGGCCCTTCGCTATCCCATGGACATGGGCCTCAACGAGGGCCACAAGGCAACGAAGAATGTGAGCAAACCGAGGTACAGCTGCTGTCTTGGGACTCCTCACCAAACACACCAGGTTCACGCAGGACATGATCCGGGAGGTGTGCAGCTTCAACCTCTATGAGCGGGTCACCATGGAGCTGCTCAAGGTCTCAAAGGACAAGTGCACCCCCAAGTTCATCAAGAAAAGTTTGAGGATGCACATCCGCACCAAGAGGAAGCATGAGGAGCTGAGCAACGTGCTGGCCGCCATGAGGAAGGCAGCTGCGGACAAGAACTGAGTCCCTGTGGAATAAAGCTTCACAGAAAAAAAAAAAAAAAAAAAAAAAAGACAAAGAGCAAGATTTTTAAAATGTCGAAATCTAAAATAAATGGTGAATTACAAAGGTCTTAATAGTGTCATAAAGTGTCTCAGGAATCTTCAGGACTGATAGTTATTTTCAATGCTCAACATTTAAATGACTCTCAGTCTATCCTACAATAAATCTTGATCTGTGTTTCTTTTGGGTTCATTTGTCTGTTTCTTACCTGGAAAACCCACCCTTTCATTCAGGAAAACAAGGACACTGCTACACTCACTTGGACTCTGTACACACAGACTGAGTTTTACCAAAACTTTCTACCTAAAAAGCCACAGGCTTTTTATTTTGTGGAGCTGTATGTGAAGTTGTTGAATTGGTTAAGAAGAACCCTTTATTCACCAAAA
The DNA here is from genome assembly GCF_000260255.1 of Octodon degus. Lineage (NCBI taxonomy): Eukaryota > Metazoa > Chordata > Mammalia > Rodentia > Octodontidae > Octodon > Octodon degus. The sequence goes on along the minus strand of NW_004524596.1, from coordinate 10,024,932 downwards.
TCTTTCTATTAATCAGCTTTATTCAGTAGTTGCATAAATAATTAGTATTTCTAGGTGAGAAATCTTAAGACATAATCCTTTTACTAGTTGCCTCTGTTGTTAAAAAAATGAAAAATAATCTCCCTCTGAAGCCTGAAATTATAATTTTTAAAATTACCAGAACACAACTAAATATAATAAAAAGGAATCATTATTTGGGAGCTGCAATGGATCTTAATGATTCTTAATGAAAAAAACAGTTTTAAGTTAATCACAGTGTACATTCATTCAAGAAAAGAAGTTATTGTAACTCCATTCAGTACTGTTAAGCCTTTTATCATTCCTATAAATATATACCAATAATGGATTCAAGTTATGTGTCTCTAGTAGTAATCCTAGAACATTATTATGGATTTCAACCAAAAGCTCATATAAATAACCTATCATCTTGTATCATTCTATTTTTCCCCCTTTTCCCTCTTCAATGAGATACTTCATATCCTTATATGACATCATATCCTGATATGAAACATAGTTTTTTTTTATTCTACAGTGGTTTAAGATTGACTTGATCACAATTCTCCAATCCCCAAATCATCATCTGCTAGGAGAATATTACAAATACCAGAATTAATCACTTGTGGAGTCTCTGAGTTCTTTTTCCCCCCAAACTACTCTCTTGATATGTAAAATAATCTGCTCAACACTTTTTGTTTCTTTCTCAGCTTCAGTAGGCTCTCTGTTGGCCTCTGATGGTCTCCTGGAAACTGAAAGAGAAGATAAAGTGTATTTGTACTGGCGCAGCAGAAAAATCAATACTGACAATGGTTATCATTTGTTGAGCTCCTGGTGTCCGCTGATTTTCATGTTAGTTGTTTTATGTTCTCTGTGTTCTGATTTTAAAGACATCTAAGTAACTATCATTGTCTCTGCACTGCCAATTAAAAAAGGCAAGTTAAAACAGTTAAGTGATGTTATAATGATATAAATAATATTTAAATTAATATCTAAAGCTAGTCTGCCTTTCTGACATACTCTGTCTTTTCACGAAAGCTTTTGAAGTTTTTATGTTTTATTAGCTATATAAAAATAATTGACAGACACCATATGATAAAGGTTACTATGTGCCAGGTTCCATACTGAACATGTTCTCAGAATCTTTTCAAATATCATCTTTCCCATATGCATTTGCATCATGCAGTGGCATTATTGATTAGACTGTGGGTCATGCATAGCACTTATTGTGAGATTCAATTAATAATCAATAATGATATCATTTAATCCTTCTTTCTATATTGCTGCTTTCTATTTAAATTCTCTGAAACCATGACCTATTAAACAGTATTAAACTGTGACCTAGATTCTAATTTATTCCCATCACATTTATATTTAGCTGCTGTCTCTATTACTTTTCTCTCATTGCTGGGACAAATACCTGACACACAGATGGAGGAAGGGAAGGTTTTTAGCTCATAGTAGTGAAGGGTGCAGTCTGTACTTGGCTGGCTCCATGGCAGAGTGGTACATGGCAGAGAGCAGCTGTCCATGGCAGTGGCAAAGAGCAAGAGAGCAAAGACAGTCGCAGCACTTCAGGCAGCTAGCTAGCCTCTCTCCTCTGCTTACATTTTTTTTGGACATCAGTTATTTTTATTTTAAAGAAAAAAATTAAAACAATGGTACAAAATCTCAAAACAAGATTTTAGGAGAGTAACAATGGTTAGTACATTGT
>NW_004524596.1:9977971-10020210 GCF_000260255.1 Octodon degus | reverse complement strand
GTCCAATGAGGATCCGTGGCCCCGGGTCGTCTCAGTCACTCGCCGGGCCTGCGCTATGATTCTATTCAGGATCCTGCTGGTCCCCTGGTTGTCTCACTCACTCACCAGGCCTGCGCTCTGGGCCTATTCAGGACCCGGAGGGCCCTAGGTCGTCTCACTCACTCACTGGGCCTGGTTCTTTCCTCCTTACATTGTAATGCAGATTACCTGCCCCAGGATTTTGCGGTTCCCACCACCATAGTAGTCAATCAGAACTCCAGAACCTGCCCCATGCCTGCATGAGGCTTTGGGGGAACACCTTGCACAAACCATAACAGCTGCTTATTACCCCCCTAGATATTCCATGTTCTTTTATGACTCTACCTACATTTCTTACATTTACTCTGTCCAAAATAAATCTCTAGTTTTCTTTCTTTGCTCAAACTTCTTACCTTCAATGAACTCCCTTAATATGCCTCTCCCAATAGGGAGCTACCTTCCTTTTCTTGTTCTGACAGCGCATATACAACACTCTTTAATAGAGTTTATACGTTTGAAATTAATGCTGTTGAATATATATATATATATATATATATATATATATATAAAACTTTCATTATACTGTAAAATAATGGAAATATGTTGTTGAAATATTTATTTTCTTTTTTATATTGTAGCATATTTTCATCAGAAAATTTAGAAATTGCAGAAATTTATAGATAAAAGTGACACTTAAAATATTACATATAATTTTTAACTGTATAAGTTCATTTTATCTCTAATCCTATAAAATAAATATTGTGTTACTTACTATTGACCTCCATACCATTTAACTCAGTTTTAAAATACAGAATATTATTTAAATATGCTTCAAGTACTTGAAATTCTTAAGAAACATAAAATTTGATGGTCTACATAACAATTTGTGTCTATCATGATCAAAATTATCAAACATCCATAAATACTTTTTAAGAACACTTCGAGAAGTTTTACAAATATTTAAAGTATTCTTGCTTTAAATTTTTACTACCTATTTAGTTCTACATCTATTTCATGCTTTCCAAGTGTTGCACTGACTGATGTTGCCTTTTTAATGTAACTTATATTCTAGTTTGTGTTGGTGTATTGCTGAAGATAAATTTGACTAGTATTGTTTAATTATAGTAATTAGACTGCCATATTTTGCATTCCATATTTTTATACAATACTGAAATGCAAGTAAACATCACCCAGAAATATTTCGATGACTAATTCCAACTATATCATATATAACATGAAAAAAACCACCAGTAGAATATTACCAATTACATATCATATATAAAAAGAGCAAACACCAACGGTACTTTACCAATGACAGGAGCATCTCTTTTATTGATAACCAATGCATTTATATTTCACTGAAATATTAGGATGTGTTTTTTTTTTTCCACCAAGATTTCCACATGCTTAATCAAACTGGGTGGAATGGCATATTTTAAACCATAATACTTGTAGTGGCATAAAGTTACAAAATATCTTTTAAAAATATTATATTATTGCTACTACTCAGCATAGAGAAGGATGAACTTGAGATATTTATAGCTAAATGGAAAGACCTTGACACCATACTCTTAAGTACACTGAACACATCTGTACAAATATCACATTGTCTCTCTGTTGTGAGAAACAAAGTGTAAATAAGAATCAAAATGTATAACAGATAGTGTAAAACAGAAAGAGATTGCTCTAGGGGAACGAGGAATGGGCCATGGGAGGAGAAAGGAAGGGAAGAAAAATAATGAGATAAAAGGATGAAATATAAACAAATCTTTGTAAATGAGGAGGAGAAGGGTTGAAGAGAGGGGAGGGAATGGGGAAAAAAGAGGAATCAAGATGCATCATGGGTGCTGGTGAGATGGCTCAGTGGTCTAAAGCACCTACTTAGAACAAGCTTAGCAAAGCACAGGGAGCGCGGTTCAATCCCCCAGCACCACATGCCAGCCAGCCCCGCCCCCTGGTGGGCTGAGCTGGCCACACACACACACACACACACACACACACACACTCACTAAATAAATAAATAAATAATTTTTAAAAAAAGATGCATCATGTACAGGGACAAATGCATCATGATGAATGCCATCACCTATATCAAAGTGGTAGCAATAATCAACAAAAAATACTGTTGCATTGCTTAGGACCCTGTGCAAATGTCAGTCTCCTGTTTCCGTAGGCTATTCATTGCAGGTTTCTGTAGAGCCATATCTTCCTTACAATTGACATAAGAATAAAAGGAGAAACAAAACAATAAAAAGAAAGCAAGAAAATGAATAGTAATAATAATACCAAAGTCTGGAAGTAGAAAATGATTAAAATTTTAAGTGAAATAAATTACACAAATAAGCTTACATATCTCATGATTTTTCTTACATGAGAAACCAAAAATCTAAATGAAGAGTAAAATAAAATAAAGACACTAACAAATAGGGAAGTAGATCTCTGCAAAAAGGAAGGAAACCAAGAGATGGAGGGAAGAGTGAGGTTGAGGAGGAGAAGGGGATGGAAAAAGAATGAAGAGTGGAAACAAGGAAGAAAATGCCTCTCTTCTGAGACCCTAGAAGAAGGATTACAAGTGCTTCAAGCTAGCATGTTGTAACATAGATTAATATGTATACCTTAATTTAATCTGAGGGCTTTTTGTGTTCTTTTAAGATGTACATTTGTATTTTATTTTACGACAGTTTTTGATAAGATAAAATATTAGAAAAATTTTTATAAATACCTAATTTTATCATGGGAATTTCTTTTAAATAAAGTAATAGTTGTCATAATAAAGAACTCAACATTTTTTATAATTCATGGAGGCAACACTCATATCTTCAACAAGTGTATTCACCATGAAACTAATTTGGGATCTTGAATCAAATAAATGTCAAAGATACGTATCAACTCCCTTTGATGAATGTAATTATTATGTATTGCAAACACATAATATATATATATATATATATATATATATATGATTCCAACTCTGGAAACTGGTAAAATAATGAATTTATTTTAGATTCTAAAAATGAAAGAGGATGTACTCTCAAGTAGGTGACATAATAGAAATTAAATTTCATCTGACAAGTTGAGAAATGAAACAAATAAATTTAAAAGTGGGGGAACTAAAACAAATGTTTTCTTCCTTACATAGCAAAAATGAAACAAAAGAGAGAATTACGTATCAGGCTAACTTTGAGTAATTAAAAAGATGCTGCCAATCTGTATAAGAGAAAATAATTTCACTTGATTCTGTTTACAATAGAAATTTAAAATGGAACAGTAGAAAGTAAAGTAAAAATATTGAGAAAAGTGAAAATATTAAGCCAAATGTATATTTGGATAAAGTATATAAAGTAGTCTTTTTTGTTTTTTTCTTTCATTTTTTTTAGGTTTTTAGAATTACAACCAATGCCCGGACTCCTTGGCCCACTCAGCATGCCAGGGGGTGCAGCATGTGATGCCAGGGATCGAACCCTGACCCTTCCGCTTGCCTAAGCGAGCACTTAGTCTACTGAGCTATCCTGCTGACCCAATAAAGTAGTCTTTAAAAAATGTAGCACAAATAACCAGACAAGATAAGGTACAATGATACTACTTGTGTCAGTATCTAAAAGTATGAAATAGTAACTGATGAACCAAACATATTACATAAACATCTCAGGAAGCTATACAATATTACTAAGTTAAATTACAACGCATCTAAATAACTGAAGTATTACATTTGATATTTTGAAAATTTATAAATTTTTTATACTTTTATTATAAAAGGATGTTTCCCCAAATTCATTGTCAGCCCCAGTTTAATCCATTGCCCTTTTACTTTTCCAGTAAAACAGTTATGAAGCTCTGTCTTTAGGTGCATTTTCTTCCTCATGTTGCACAGTGTCATAGCTCTATATCCTATTTTTGTGGAATTTAACTAGCATATATCCAAACTTAACTATTATAAAAATCCAGAACTAGCCAATATAATATTGAAGAGCATGAACAATTTGATGGAGTTTCCCCTTAATGCATCAAGACATTATAGAACTGCATTCTAAGCAGTGGGTGTCTGCCACAGGATAGATAAATAGATCGAAAGAACTGCATAGGAGCCCCAGGACGTGTGGTGTGCTCATTGGATTTAAGATAATAATATCACTGGAAAGAAGGGCAGATTTTTAAAATAACCATGTTGGTCTACAATATACGCATGGATGTGCCGCTTCGGCAGCACATATACAATAGATGTGTGGAGGAAAACGAAATAAAGGTTGATTCTCTACCTCACACTATTCACAAAAATCAGTTCTAGATAGAGCGTCACCCTGAATGTAAAGACTACAACAAACTGAGACCACAGTTAGAACGATAATGTGAACTAGACTTATCTGTGTTACATGAACCCACAAAGGACCTGAAATCAGAATGTTTAAACTTTTACAAAAACCAATAAACTCAATGGCCCCGCAAATTTAAAAATTGGCAAAAGATAAGAACAAGTTGTACCTCTTTACTTTTCCAGGAAAATATAACAATATTTTAATATTAGTATATTTTAATAATGTAATACATATGAAGCTCAGTGTGATAATTCAGTGTGATATGTATGAAGCTCATTTCTTACTTAAGTGGGCTTTTTCCCTCATGGTGGGTGATGTCATAGCTCTACATTAAGCAGTATACTGGAACAAAGACTGGAGAAACTAGTACTGTCTTCACATTAGTGAATAAGAATGAGGACTGTATGCCATGCTTTAATAATTTACTATTTTATAATACATTACTCAGAGCATGGCTTGTAAAACTGTTTTTGTGAGGAAAGACTTTTAGGGCTGGTGAGATAGCTCAGCAGACTAAAGTCCTGCTTAGGTGAGCGCAGGGACCAGGGTTTGATCCATGGCCCCGCATGCCGCACTGGCCCTGTGGCACATGCCTGTAAGTCCCAGCACTGGGGAGGCTGAAAACAGGAGGATCACTGCAAGTACAAGCTGCACAGAGAAATCCTGTATCAAATACATTAAAAAAATTATAGAAAAAAACTCCCTTCACTTCTGAGGCTTAGAAGACTATACCCGACTGTGCTGTAATACATCAATCTCTCTATTGGGAGAGTTTGACATTATCAGAATGAGAATGCACAAGCCAATATGTGCATTTCCCACCACTACCCTTTACTCCTATCAGTCAGCATTCTGTATTGATTACCCATAATCTCTTAATAGGATGGTTTAAATAAGACAGTCTTCTGTGACAAACTGACTCCCAACCAGGGAAGAACTTTGGAAACGAGGAAGAAAATGCCACTCTTTTGAGACACTGGAAGGATTACAAGTGCTTCAAACTAGCATGTTTCAGTACAGATAAATATGCAGCTTAATTTAATCTGAGAGCAGTTCGTGTTCTTTTAGGATGTATATTCATAATTATTTTATAATATCTTTGTGTAAGAGAAAAATATTAGAAAAAAATTCATGAATAGCTAACATTATCACAAGAATGTTTTTAAAATAAAGTAATAGTTCTCATGGTAATCAAAGAGTTCAACTTTTTTTTTATAATTCATGGAAGCAACACTCACATCTTGAACAAGCATATTCATCATGAGGCTAATTTGGAATCTTGAATCAAATAAATGTCAAGGAACAAAGTCCAGTATTATTTTCTCCTTGACTTCAAGAGTTGGACATTTTTTTTTTTTTATCACTTTTACTATTTGAGGTAACTTTCCATTACTGAGTACATACGCTCACAACCCTCACTGCTTTAAGTAAACTTAGATTTAATTTTAATTGTTTACTTCAGCTCTTTCTTGTTTGCAGAATCTCTGTCTCATAATCCATTTGTAAATGAGCAAAGATGCTTTGCCAGTCATGAGATCCTGGGAAATTTGGAGCCTGTTTTCATTTAAGCTATGGCAAAAGTTCTAACACAGATCATACACAGCTTACGTTCGTAGTCTCTCTCACAGTCTGTAGTTAGATGTCTGCTGACAAAAGCTTAAATTTAGTTTTTAGAATCTGTAGGTTAATATTGCCACCTCATAAGATTAAGAGACAGAAAGCAAGGTATGTGGAAGTAATCAGCATTTTATCTAAAGCTTTACAGACTGTCCATCAAACTTACCTTCCTTCCTTCTAACACAGATAGATAATTCATGCTTATTCTGATGTGTGTTTTCTGAGCAAGAAGAAGCTAGATTTGCACCAAGCATAACATTCTTATATGACTACTCACGTTAGTTAGGTTCGATTAGTAACTTAGAATGGGGTGATATATAGGCTCACTGAATGTCAAATGTAATTTATACTCACATTCATATTTTAAAACTTCACTCTAAGTTTTAGCTGAGATATTTTCTACAATTTTTCTGGTGTTCTGTATTTATTCATTGTTCTTTAAACATTCATAATAGTTTGACAGTTGCTATGCTAACAGTGATTAAAAAAGCTTAAGATGTTAATAACCTTTCCTGTTTCTACTTAAAATGCACTCTTTTGCCATCTAAAGTCTTGTGTACATGAACATACATGTGTGTAAATCAGTGTCCTATCAAAAATTATTAAATACCTCTGGTAAATAGGAAAAAAATTAAAATCTAAAATTATCTATTTGACTTTGATTTTTTTATTAGTGAAGTTGAGTATATAAACCCAGACTAAAATCTTAGATTTATATAAGGTGACTTCAGAAAATGTATGCTGTTTTCAACTGCAAATATACTTGAATGAAAGGAACTTCAAGAAAATGTTACTTTTCCTATGGCTGTTCATGGCTATCCCAACAGCATATTTCAGAGACTATAGTCTGCATTGGTGTTTTTAATCTTATTTTATTATCACAGCTTTTTGCCTGGAAAACAAATCCAGCACAGATGAGGATAGAGTTTATTCAAATAGCTTGTTGCAAGGGAGGGGAGGACCATTGTACTAGGGAATATGCTCTGGCCATAAAATCTGCAAGCATTTCAAAGGTCAGGCAGGAAAGGATCTTATTTTGTAGAAAGGAGTAAACAAGTCTGGAAAGAATGAGTGTCAGACCCTTTATCACAGGATGTTTTGCCATCAACGATTTTGAGGAAAGAGGCTATTTCTTATTCTGATTTTGTCTCAGGCTGAAATGAATTGGAGCTTAACTTCAGGGTCCTTAATGATGGAGAGAAATTTAAATTAAATTTTAATTTAACAAATTTTAATTGAGTTTAGGCTTTGGGGGTGAACTGGAGACAACAGTTCGGTGGTAAGAAGCAGAGGAGAAAATTTGGTGCCTGTGTCTGGCCTTATCCCAGGTAAAACAAAGCCAACCCAGCTCTTTCCAGGTAATGCACAGAAGGATGGTTCTCTGAATTTTTTTTCACAATTACAGATTGAATAAGATACAAAGTTATCTTACCTATCTAGGTAGCTGGATTGTAGTTTTTAATCCTTACTATGTAAGCAAATAGCAATAAAATTCCATAATTTTATTCACAGCCGCATAAAAATTTATTCATCTTTTGTGCCAAGCTAACAATACAGGGCTCTGGTATTGGTTCTAATTTCGATAAGCTCTCGAATGATATTGGCATTCTGTTACATGCTGACTGAAAGGTAAGAATCTATCTTTACCCAATAATTACTAAGAGGTAGCCTGTAGTCACCATTCAACTACTTCCTTGCATGGACACATTAGTGAAAGTTTAGAAATATTACCAATAATCTTAAACCTAAGAAAAAGGTGTTAGTATAAATGGGAATATAGATGTACTTTAAGGAGAAGCAGTATGCTGTGAAAGAAAGAATAGAATTTGTATTTATTTTCTGTCTTTTATTAGTACATATTTATAGTACACAATGATTACATTCACTGTAGAGAATTGTTATTGGGCTGGGGAGATACCTCAGTAGAATAAGCACTTGCCTGGCAAGCACAAGGTCATGAGCTCAATCCCTAGTACTGCAAAAAAGAAAAAAAAAAGAAAATTGCTATAAGTACATCGAGTATTGAAATACTTTTTTCTGTTCCCCTCTCTTCCTTTTATTTTCCAGGATCAATTTCATTTATTTGACTTATAAGAACTACCAATTAATTACACATAGAGATTCAATACCAGACTAGTAGACCAAAGGACACACAAAACATTAGACAAGTCTACTACAATAAGATATATTTTAAGTACATTGTCCATGCTTAATTATAATCATTTCTTTTTCTCTTGTGGTTTCTCTTATATGAAAATAGAATGAAATTTTTAAATCAAACTGACCTGAATTCTAATTTTCTCTGCCAGGAATTAGATGTATGACCATAAACAAATAACATACTGCATTTTGCTTCAATTTTTTTCAATATAATACTATTTTGAACAATTTTTCAGAGACATTGAGATAATATATACACTCAATCCTCATTGTGTGTACATTTTGCATTTGCAAATTCACTCACGTAGATTTATTTGTATCAAAATCGGTACTAATGACATCTTCATGATAGTTCACAAGTGTGCACAAAACAACAAAAATTAAGATACCCAGGTGCACAGCCCTAGCCAAAGTCACACAAAGCTGTGATCTGCCTTCCTGTGGCAGGTCTCACATGGGAAACAGTGTGGTCTATTCAGTTACATGTTTTTTACTTTTCTACATTTTATTGGTCATTTCATTTGCCATGAGTTCAACTGAAAAGAACAATATATATTTAAAAATTATCTTTAAATGAAAACACACATAATCCAAGGTTATGTCCTGATTTTGATTGGCAACATTATTTGTGATCAAACACAAGAACCTAACCTTGTATATTTCCTAGAAGGAATGCTCTAACATCCATTAATTCAGTGTGCATGGAGATTGAGTGAATTTGTCAACCTTCATGAATAATGAGAATTGATTTTCGTGTATAAGCAAGTTTAATATTTCATTTATTAGAATGATAAAGGAGACTCTGCCATCATTAATTCTTGCCCAACATCCCACTCACGTGACATCTTTGTATTCTCCTGCTAAGCCTAAACACTTCCACGCACAAAAAAGTTTCTCTATGATTGCGATGACAATTCAGTAATTATGGGTACAGTTGTTATTGTCTATACTGAGTTCATGGTCTCACACTAGTGAGGAATGCAGTTATAAAAGAGGAGGTCCCCGTGCCTGGACTCTATTGCTGGCTCAGGGAGCCTTGGTGTGGGGCCCACGCAGCATGTGGTGCCAGGAATCCAACTCTGGCCCCTCTGCTTACCTGAGCAAGCACTTAGTCCGCTGAGCTATATCACTGGCCCTATGACTGGGAGGTATTACAACAGACATAACTGGCAGGAAAAAGTGGTTTTGTTGATTTAAATTTCATTTATTTTATAAAGAGAACAAAAATAATAAAAAACTTTAGAGATGACACAGAATTTCCCTAAACAAAAAAATAGTAATCCAACAGTGCTTATTATATTGCACAATGTTTTCTTCAGAGCAGTTGTTTAGATTACCAGATATAAGCATTCAAAATTGGTAATAATAAATAGTCAAAAGAAATTTAAAAAAAAGGAAAAACAAAAGTAAGCATTAACTGCTCCTTTCAGTAGACCAGTAGAATTGTTGATTTTATGAAAAGTTTGTCTGAGGTAACTCATCTGATAAGCAGCTCACACGGAGTAAGAAAATATGTAAAACATATTTCCCTCCTGGACAGATAAACTTATTGCTCCAGGTGTGTTAAAAAATTTAAAATTTAGAAGCTTCAGTACATTAACCACATTTTTTATTTCCTGGTGCATTGAAGCCTTGATAGCCTGCAGAGCCTAGAGGGAGATGCAGCTAAATCCTAGAGATAAGAAACAGCTGATCCAAGGGGCCGGGGAGATGGCTCAGTAGAATAAGCGTTTTCCTGGCAAGTACAAGGGCCTGAGTTCAATCCCCAGTTCCACAAAAAAAATAAATAAATAAATAAATAAATAAATAAAATAAAATAAATAAATAAATAAAATAAATAAAAAAAGAAACAGCTGATCCAGAGCCCGTTGCACAAGTGTCTCCTATTTCTGTCTCTCAGACTCTGGGCCACTATTCCACTGGCCTAAAAGCAAATACACGCAGCTAGGGACAGCTCCGAAACTGAAGAATCTCCACAACTATTTGACCTGGCCGGGACGCGGCTTGCATGTATCCTTCCCTACCGTGGAAATCACTATAATGACCTGTCCATAGTTCACCCAAACTTTACCCTGTGTCTTCTTATATGTCCTTCCTAATCTCAGTGTACCCAATGTGACCAGTTGCATAGCGCGCCATTTTCCCTTGAGATCTTTGAATTTTTATTTGCAAATGCCTCCCCATCAGTTGTCCTTGCCATCCTTAAATAGTAATAAAATCTATGTTTTGGAGCAGTTCTTGTCATGATAGAATTTAGACCTTGAAATGGGAGACAAGATAATTCACTTAAGAGTACTCAAAGGAGACTCAAAAGTAATATGTAATTAGTGTGAGATTCCAAATGGGAGGGCAGTTGTGATAGTGGTTGGTATTGTTGGCAGGAAGCACTAGAACACCTTACAGGAGAGACCTCAGAGTTTGGAGGGCTTTGTTTAAGGAAGAATTGTAAAAGTATATGTGGTGCAGGTGATGAATGAAGCAGTGATTTTAGGAGAAGGTTGGCCCCTGCGAAATTGTTTGACTGGAGTGAGGTATTTTAATTATCTGGTTTCAAGTTGCTTTGTGTTTAATAAATTTGTTTCAATAATGGGATAATGTAGGTTTCAGAAATGTTCATTTTTAAAAACAAGTGTCTCTCTGATATCTTGTTAGATACCAGCATGATATCTAAGCTCTAATTTTTATTCTGAAAAGAACATTTTCCAGAAACATGATACTTACAGACATAAACCTCTGTATCTAAGCAACACTGCTTTGAATTAGTGGGCAGGCTATTGACATTTTATATCAGGAGTTCTAAGAACACCAAAAGAAAAGCAAGTTGTGAAGTAGAAATCACTCACAGGCCAGGGATCCTGGAAAATTGGGATAATTACTGAAATCAATTCTAGCTTGCAAAGAACATAAAAGCTGAACACACACTGTTAAATTGCATTCGGCTCACCTGTGGTTTACCATGCTGGTTTATTTTTTTTAATGCTCTGATTTTATAAAGGCCAAGTAGAATTTCTAACAGATTATTAATGAGACACATTGGTGGCAATAATCGAAATACTAAACTATCTTGGCTCTTAAAAGTCTATATCTTACATAAATTTAAAACTAATCAAATGGGATAAAACTACTAAAATGATTTCAGCAAGTGGTGTTTACATTTAATGCATATTTGAAAATAATTCTCAAAGCTTTTAAAAATGTGACTTATTAATCAGCCAGTACTACTCTGATTTGAGATGATTTGTGAATAATTTCATGAATCTCTAGTAATTATCCATCATTATAATGTCCTACGTGGGCATGAACAATTCAGGAATCACGTAGTTGGCAGAGCAAGGTAAGAGATGGTCATACTCTAAGTTCTGCAGTATGAATGAATGCACTGTGTCAGGGAAGGAATGATGCATCAATGCCTGGAGTGCCTGCTTTATGCTCAGTAACAGGAGACCTGGAGAGTGATTTTTCTCCCAAAGAGAAAAAAACTAATGTCTCAACCAAAGAAATGGTATCAATGTGGCTTAAATCTCCTCAGCCCCTAAGAAATTGAGGCAGAGTGCTTGACCCAACTCTGCTGAGACCTTAATCAATTTCATATGATCTGTAAGCTTATTGTTAGAGTCTATCAAAACAGAGAAATTCATCTCTTACTTTTAAATTATAATTCACACTTATGCCAACTGAGTGATAGAATTGAGATAGTATGCAAAGAGTTAAACTTTTAGGAGATGGGTTTAAGTTTGATTCTCAAAATTACCACTTCTTAACAAAGTAATAAAGCAGAAATCATTACATCTCTGAAATCCTTTTTTTTGCTCATTTGCATAATAAGCATGGTATATTTAAAACTGTATGAATATTAAATCAAAATTTATTTCAAAGCAACAAGGTTGGCCCATAGTGGGTACAAAAAAAAGATATTCTTCTAAGAAGTATTTAAAACATAAATTGGGGTCTTCAAAAGGAGTAGCTTGAATACTCTCCTGGGTATTCCTAAAACTGAAGAGCGAGGGTTTTTTCTTTGTTCCTGAACAGTTCCCTTCCTGAGCCACTCTATGTTGGTGTGGTGATCCAGTGCCCAACTCCCCTATGACTAATGCCTGTTTTAAGGATTTAATCTATAATTCAGTCACACCGAGGTACTTACTGATCTGCCTATCTCTTGACCGGTATTATCAAACATTTTAAATGGGAAAATAAAAACACTAACTAGGATGAGAGGTAAGAGTTAATGCATGCTTGTTCTGTGGATTCAATGTGTGTGGAGAACAATGTGTGCAGAAAGGTGAGTGGACTTCCAGTTGTGATGGAAAGAAGGAAGTTTACAGTTTAGGAACAGTGTGAGGGTAAAGAGAATGCTGACTAAGCAAATGTATCATCATAGGTTATAATAAGTAAAAATTAATTTCTGTTAAGTGTAGGGCAGACGGAATGGCTGAACAGAGAAGAAGCTTTGTCCAGAGATACCCAGAGAAATTCAACTAAAGTATAGCTAACTGGAAAAAAAGGGAGGGACATACACCCTGAAACTGAAATCAATTTGAAGTAAGAGATTAATAGATCAAGCTAAACATGGATAGAGGACTTAAAATGGCCCGATAGCCCACCTGGCTGCCAGTGAATTGCTGGACCAGGATCACTGCCTGCTATACTTAGAATGTTAAAAGAAGAAGGAAAAACAGTATATATTTTAAAAATGTGGCTAAATCAAGCCACACAGGATAAGCTTGGGATATATGTTCTCCTGCTTCTTCTACCTTCCTCTAAACAGAAGATTCTACAGTCCAGCAGTAAACTCTGCAGTCATGAATTGTTCCCTCCCTGATGAATGGCCAGTTTCCTTCCTGTTTTCTTTTCTTTTCTTTTTGCCTTGCCTTTGCCTTTTTTTTTTTTTTTAATGTATTTAGTACAGGCGCTACAGGGTCTCACTACACAGATCAGACTCACAGTGATTCTCCTGTTTTCAGCCTCCCCAGAGCTGGGATTACAGGAGTGAGCCACCATGCCCAGTCTCCATTGCCCTCTCATGCCCCCTGGGGGCAGGGCCAGCACAAAATGCTGAGGATAGAACCCAGTCCCTGCGTTCTGCCTAAGCAGGCACTCTAGTCTGCTGAGCTATCTGGCCGGCCCTCTTTTCTTTCCTTTGCTTTTCTTTCCATTCCTTCTGTGCACCAGAGCACTGACTGGAACCACCATGAATAAGATTAAAGATTACAAGGGTTCTCAGTAAACTGAATAACTTTCCCCTCCCTTCCCTGTGACCCGCGGTGAGAGAGACACTGGGAATTAAACAGCCTTGCACCTCTGGACTGTGCAGCCCCAGGTTGTCCCCATGCTGAGGGATGGGGAGACAGGGAGCAGAAAGGCATCCGAAGCATCTCCCCGCCTCGCCCAAAGAACTTGCAGACTACAGCACAGGAGGTGGGTGATGATGAGAGAAGAACTTGTAAAGCAATGATTGGAAAGTCATCACCTCACCTCTGAAGAGGAGTAAGAATTAAGACTGAGCAGCCTTGGATACCAACAGCACGAGCAGGGGACCAGGCTATAGCAGTGTCTCACCCCACCCTGCAACACGACAGGAGACAGAGATTGCCGGGGAAGAGGAATACAGAAGACTGAACGAGGACAAGAAGGAGTGAAAGCTGCATGGGAGAGCGGTCACCAAGAGAAACAGGGTAGGAGTGGGAGGCCACTAAGGGACATACAGAAAGCTGAAGAGTCTGACCATAGGGCCCCACATCTGCAGGCAAAGATCAACCTCAAATCCAGCACAAACTCTAATGCAGGCTTGGTAATATTACCTAGTAGTTTTGAACTCTAGGTGGGCACCAGAGGAATGTTGTTATTTTATTTTATTTTTCTTCTTTTTTTCCCTGTTTTTTTAAATTTTATTTCTTGTCTTTTGCCCATGTTTTTGTTTCAATCTACTACTCTTCTTTTCCCCTTTTCCCAATTTACCTCTTTATACTCAGTCATATATTCATATGAGTAATAGTCTTTCTAATTTTTCTGGTTGACTTCCCTGGTACCTTGCTTACTCCTTCATGCTTTTTATTCTGCCCTTTTCTCTATTTTTCCAAAGTTGTGTGATCAACCTTCATCTTTCACCCTGCATTCTACTTTACTTACTTTCATGTATTTCTATTCTATCATTTATCTTTCTTAAATTTCTCCACCACAGGTAAAAATCACTCTATCAAGGTGAAATACTTTGTGTATAAGCTCTGTTGCATAGCTGTAGACTGCTTCTGTAAAGTTACAAAATTAAGTTACCACAGTTTGTTCATTTCTAAACCGCTTGATCCTGTTGTCAGTGCTACTTATACTTCTTTACCTAGGATGTTATATCTGTTTTAATCAGTTGTCTTCACTTTGGTAGCAAGATTGGGAAGTTTTGGAGTAATAACTAACTACACCCCAGCACTCAAAGTTTGGGTCCTGAGAAAAAATGATACTGACATCTCACTTTGAATTAATTATAAAAGTAGGATCTTGAAACAGACACAAAGAACCTCATGCACACAGAAGACATCTTGAAGAAAATCCTTGCCTAGAGAGACCTTCATAGTAGTGATAAGCTGCCCACTACAAAAACTTACAAGGATCAGCAAACATAATAGAATGTTTTGAAATAGAAAATGTCAAGACATAAAAACAAAGTGCAGCCTCAGACCTCTAACCCACCCAGTACAAGTTCAGAAAACAATGAGATAGAGGAAAATGAATGACACACAACTGACATTTCTGAAATCATAGCAACCAAAATAAACAAACAAGTCATGAGTCTATAGAGAGAATTATATCAGAAATAATTTTTTGAGTAAAAAAGAGATGTCAACAGTTATAAAGGAACTGCTCAGAGAATCTCAAGCAGAGATAGAGCAAAAAAGAGATGATGATAGAAAGACAGAAATAGAGAATGATCGATAGAGGAGATAAATAGAAAACATGAAATGGATTCAGGGAGATATCCAGGAAATTAAAATTTCCATTGAAAGCTTGAAAAGCCTCTTAAATGAAAGAGAAGACAGACTTTCAGATCTTGAAGACAGGATCCCAGCTAGTGACCATGGAAGGAAAGATCTCTTGAAAATAACAAAAGTTCAAGAATAACAGTTCAACATAGAAGACAAGGTAAAGAAAAAAAATATAAAAATAAATGGCATCAATAAAAAAGGAGGAATCAAAGCAAATGACACACACACACACACACAAAAAACTACTTGCAGAAATAATAGCTGGAAATCTCTCAAGCAACAGAAAATAATCTGACATACAGATAAACGAATTGTGTAGAACATCAACTAGCCATAACCAAAATAAATCTAATCTAATGTAATATAGTAATTAATACACATAATATTTAAGATCCAAGAACTTCAACACAAGGGCAGAATATTAAAAACTGTTAGAGGAAGAAAACTCAAATCACCTGTAAAGGAAATTGCAGCCAATCAGAATCACAGCAGACTTTTCAAGACAAAGCCTCAAGTCAAGAAGAGTTTGGAATAAAGTATTTCAAGTCCTGAAAATAAACAACTTCCAAGCTAGACTGATGTACCCTGAAAAACTATCTTTCAAAATTAATGGAGAAAAATACACTGCCATAACAAAGGCCTGAAGAAATTCATGATCACCAAACCAAGCCTACAAAGAGTACTGAAAGATACATTCTCTGTGGCCATAATTCCAAGAACAAAAATGGAAAGAAAAACAATCATGAGGTAGCCCAAACAATTAAACAGAGGGAAAAAGCAGGGAATTACAGTGAGAAAATAACATGACAAAGGGCCTGGGGTTACTGCTCTGCTTTGCAAGTGCAAGGTCACAAGTTCAATCCCTGGTACTACAAAAATAAATAATAACTAAAATAAAATAAAATATGTAATTTAAAATTTAAAACATGGTAAAGATAATCCAGTATATCAGTTATAATTATCAATGTAAAAGGCCTCAATTTACCAATCAAAAGAAATAGACTAGCTGAAGGAATTAAGAAACAAAATCCAACTACATGCTGCACATCAGAAACACGTTTAACTGAAAAAAAAATCATGGACTGAAAAATCAAATGTTGGAAAACTACCTTCAATTCAAGAAGAACCCAGACAAAAGCAGAGATAATTATTCTATTTGTAGACAATATGAACTTCAAACTAAGAATGATCAAAAGAGATAAGAAAGGCCACTATATTATTGTTGAGGGACAATTTCAAGAGGAAGAGATAATAATCACAAATATGTGTACACCAAATACAGGAGCACCCAACTATTAGGACAATTTTTAATAGGCATGAAAAATCAAATAAGTAATCACACAATTGTAAAGGGGGTCCTTAATACCCCACTCGCAAAATATATCAACCAGACAAAAAATCAGCAAAGAGATATAAAAATTGAACCAAACCTGTGAACAAATGGACTTAGATGTTTGTAGAGTGTTCTACCCAAGTACGTCAAAATACACATTCTTCTCAGCTGCACATGGGACATTCTCTGGAATGCTACTCTACACTAGCCCACAGAACATGCTTAAGTAAATGCAAAAGAATGGAAATTTCCCCATGTATATTATCTGACCATAGTGCAATGAAATTGGGAATTAATGGCAAAATAAATCACAAAACTTCCATAAACACACAGAAAGTATATAACACCCTCTTGAACAACCAGTAAGTCACAGATAAAATTAATGAAGAAATCAAACAATATCCACAATTATACAAAAATAAAAATACAATATATGGGAACCTGTGGGACACAAGGAGAGCACTCCTAAGAGAGAAATTTAGTGATGACTTCTCACATCAGCGAAACAACAAGCACACATAGACCCAAGTGGTGCACTTCAAGCTTCTAGAAAAAGAAGATCAAGCCCAAACCTGATGAAATTGTAAAGATCAGAGAAGAAATTAATGTAATTGAGACCAAGAAAACAATACAAAGAATTAATCAGTCAAAGATTTTGTTCTTTGAAAGAATAAATAAAATTGATAAACATTTAGCCAATCTAATCATAAAAAGGAAAAAACTCAATTTCATTCATGCAGTGAGGAATGAAAAGAGTGAAATCACTACAGGTCCTGTGGAAATTCAGAAGATCATTAATACCTACTCTATAAATCTTTAATCTCATAGGATGAAAGACACAGAAAAAAATCTGTGGACTTGTTCACCACATGCTACATTTAGCACTATCTTCCTGTTTTTCTCTAAATTGCTTTTGCTTTTTAAATAGATTCAAATTCCAGATAGGTATGCATGAATTACCAAAACTGAATCAAGGGGAAAGGATTTTTTTTTTTTTTTTTGTGGCTCAGCCTGCCTGAACAATAGGGCTAGCTGGGAATCAAACTGCTGTATCGTGCTCCTGACTGCCTTTGCATGAGCGGGCGCTTAAACAACTTGAGCTAAGGGAAGGCCCCCTGAAAACTGAATCAAGAACACATATAAATTCTGAATAACCCAATATTAGTCAATGAAACTAAAGATGTAAAAATTTATCAATAAAGAAAAACCCAAGACTTGATAGATTCACAGCTGAATTTAGAGAATATTTAATACCAATACTTCTCAAACTGTAACAAAATCAAAAGGGAAACAATGCTCCCTAACTCCTTCCTGGAGGCAAGTAGTACCTTGATACCAAAATCAGAGAAAGACTCACCAAAAAAGAGAAGTACAGGCTAATAACTCTAGTAAATGTAGATACAAAATAAGTTTATATACTCTTTCAAAGTACAATATGATCCTAACTCCATTAAGATTGTTTTCCTGATATAAGCTTATAATATAAAGCATTTTACTATCTTTTTTTGCTCTGTAGGAAAATTTTAAATCAGCTTTAAAACTTTTCTATAGTGACCAATGCAAAAACTTAAAATTTGAAGATGATATAATGTACTAAACTGCACAAAACACATACTCATACAATATTTTAAGGAAATGATATTTGTCTATTCTTGGGTGGTTAGTTTTATTAACTCTTTTTGTTGTCTTTCAAGTTCAGTCTGCTGTCTTGTTTATGGCTCAGTGCTGACTACGTCTTAAAGAGAAATGCAGCAAGGAGCTATGAATTAGGGCTGCATTTGCTAGCATTTTGGTATGAAAACATGGAAAAGTTACAGTTATCTTTTCTTAATTTGCTTAGCCTCTTTTCACATCTAAGACTAAAGCAATTGTTTGTGCTTTTTCACCCCACTTGGAACCTTGCGTGGACATGCCTGGATGTTCTCTAGTATCAAATGACCAAAAGCAGGATTGGAAAATTGATTTGGTGAGATGAATGAGCCTAATTAACAATTCCATGCAAAATGCAACCCTTTTAGCTATCAGTAAAGTTCCAACAGCCAGGAAGGAGTTTCATATGCTTTGTGGGTACGACACAGCCTGTACTCTTTGTACCCTGAGGATTTTCTTCCCCAAAAAAGTCATAGAACTTTGAGTCAAAATAATTTCCTGTGAAAAAAGCCACATTTTCAAGAATATTAAATTGAGTGAATGTGCCTGAGGCTCAAAAAAGTGTGCACTGTACAATCTAAAAATAACTTGACCTGACACTCTAATGTGAGGAAAATGTGGTGGTTATGTTTTATAGTTATTGGTGGTATTTGAACTATTGGGCTTTGACAGTCTTAATTCTTACCCTTCTACAATGGCATGGTGGAAATCATGGTCCAAAAATAAAATTTAATGTTCTCCTAAGTCATATGCAGTTTACCAATGCAATTTAACTTAGGGCACTTATCCTGGAAGCTAAACAATATCATCTGAAAGGAAATTAATTTAGAGGCAGTGGGAATTTCACGGCCCCACAATTCTTGAATCAGCATCTCATCAAATGGATATGTAAAAATCATGCTTCACTTTCTCTTCAGTTCCTCTTGAGTTTTATAACTTTTCTCCATTCTACTGAAACAGTAACGATCTGTGGACTTGTTCCCTGCATGCTACTGTTGACACAATCTTCCTGGTCTTTCTCTGAATTGCTTTTACTTTTTAAATAGACTTAAATCCATGTAGGTCTTAGGGATGACTTTTCCTTAACAACAAATATGATCAACTCTAATTTAATTTGTCAATCACACATTATTAAAGCTGGAGAAAAATAAAAGAGAGATATGAACAGATAGATGGACAGATAGATAATAGACAAGATCTCCATGAAATGTTTGTGGCTATAGCCTGCCGGTATATATTTAACAACTAATAACTGGGAAAAAGAAGTCCTAGCTTGTTCCATTTGATGATTTCTATTGGAAATACTTCTTCCATGCCCAACCTTGAGTTACCAATATGATGCCATTGAAAGAGGAACCAAATGCTTGTTTATGATCTGAGAGTATTTTCATTGTTCCAATAACGCATGTAATAGATGGAAATAACTTTAAGAGCAAAATAATGGTAAAATACAGGAAGTGGTATATTTCAACTGTATCAATTTGTTTTCAACTTAATTTATGGAACTGCACATTAATATAATTTGATATCAAATGAAGTCAGCATCGAACATTTGGTTCTCAAAATTTCTACATATTTTAAAGTTTGCTTTGATAGTCTGTCGTGAAATGGTGACAACACATTGCTGGAAATCATAAATAGAAGGAACAGGCATCAGGTTTTGGTGGTGGGACAAATTTTTGTTTCTTTTTCTTTTCCTTTTTTCAAAAAATGTATTTGGTTATTTTTTTTTAATTTTATTTATTTATGTGTGTGTGTGTGTGTGTGTGTGTGTGGCCAACTCAGCCCCCCAGGGGGTGGGGCTGGCTGGCATGTGGTGCTGGGAGATTGAACCGTGGTCCCTGTGCTTTAGCTTGTTCTAAGTAGGTGCTTTAGACCACTGAGCCATCTCACCAGCCCCCTGTATTTGGTTATTATAGGGTCACACTACACAGCTCAGACTTGCCCAGACCCTGGCTGGCTCAGCCTGCCCTAGGGCGTGGGGGTGGGGGTGGGGTGCGAACCGCTGTCCATGCTCTTGCTTAAGCTTGCCTAAGTAGGCACTTTAGTCTGCTGAGCTATCTCACTGGTCCCCTAAATTTTGGTTTCTGAATTGATGTTCTTTAAATAACATCCTCTTTAAATAAGCAACTTTATTTTTTGTGTTGTTTATGCATTTCTTCAGGATTTAATAATTTGAAAAAGTATTACACTTAACCTGGAATGTCATGGGTATTAAGATACTGAAAGTTTAGAACAAGTACTATTAGATATCTCATTCCAGTAGAAAAGCAGCTATTTTCTTGAGAGGAAGAAGAGCTCACTAGAGTACCTTGAAGTACAGTATACTCTTCAGCCTTGCTACTTGTGTTCATATCCTTATTTCTCTATTTAGTATTTTTGTCCAATCAAGCTATTTAAGTTCTCTATATTTCTGTCTTTATGTTAAAATATACAAAGCAGAAGTCCTTAATTCTCAGGTTTCCACAGGATGGCTAAAATGCTTAATAAAGCTTGCCTATCATTCTCATTTGGGTTTTGTCAGAGTACTCACTTTTGTAAAATGTCTTTTCTAAGATTTCCCACATGTAAATATTCCCACATGCCCTGAGAGGTCATCATTGCTGTCCCAAAATAGAGCACTATCTTTAACGTTAGAACCAGGACAGGAGCAGAGTTATGATCCTTTAGAATAGTCTCATATGACATCAGTATACATTGTTTTGTCCCTCCTCAAATACAATGACTACCCTGCCTTATACACAAACTCCTGAAACTTTCATGATGACTTCTTAATTTTCCTTATTCCAATCTTAACTTTCTTAGCTTTGTCATATTATCAGTGTCTTCTGTAGATAAAACATATAACTTATCCCAACATCCTCTTTTCTAGATGTATAGAAATAAAAAAAAAATACTGATATCTCTTTCCAATGTGGATAGCTATTTCTGGTTCCTAGAGTTACAAAACTCCATGTGGCTCCATTTCAATAATTTCAGATTAAAGTGGGAGAGATTTCTTATAAACATGGATCAAGGTTTTGAATTTACAATTTTCAGTGCTAATTTCTTGAGCACTGTTCTCCTTTATAAATATAGTGAGCACTTATTTTTATTAATATTCTAATAATAAATGCTCAAAAGTTCTCCTTTTCACTCATCAAATGTCTACATCATGTCTCCTTTCAGAATGAACAAAATTAGTAACAGTAGTTTTTTTCTGTTTTTTTTTGTTTATTTGTTTATGATTGTTTGTTTGTGACAAGGTCTTACTGTATAGTTGAAAGCGAACCAAAACTGTGTAGTACAGGCTGTCCTAGAACTCACAGTGATCCTCCTGCCTCAGACTCTAAATCTTGGTATTATAGGGGTATACCACTATGCCCAACTGAAGGTGCATTTCCTTTTAATAATCTAAAGATAATGAGATCATATGGCTAGCTTTCCTTTATTGTTTTTCATTATTTTCCTTTTTAGGTTAGGTGTGCTGAAGATCATCCCAGCTGTCAGTAACATCTGTTTTCAGCATTCCTGTGTGTAAGTGTGTAGATTTGTGTCATGAGAGCTTCAAATTGCAGATCATACAATTGACAGTAACCTTCACTCATTCAGTTCTATCTAGATAAATTATAAGGAACTGTCTCTGTTACTTTTCTCTCATTGCTGGGACAAGTTATGAGACTCCCAAAATTAAGGAAGGAAAAGCCTATTTATGTCACAGTTAGTGGAGGTTTCAGTCCATACTCATCTGGCTCCAAGGCAGAGCAGCACATTGCAGAGGGCAGCAGTTCTTGGTGGCAGAAGTTAGCAAAGAGCAAAGGCAAAAAGAAGGAGCAGTGGCAACAATGGCAACAGAGAACAAATCTGTCTCCCTTATGCTGCATTCAGGCTATCTC
Source organism: Octodon degus (assembly GCF_000260255.1). Lineage (NCBI taxonomy): Eukaryota > Metazoa > Chordata > Mammalia > Rodentia > Octodontidae > Octodon > Octodon degus. The sequence continues at coordinate 9,998,270 of NW_004524596.1, read as the reverse complement.
CCCGAGGCCAGGTATAACACTCACCCCCATAATTCCAGCAGCACTCAAACCCATAATCCCAGGAATAGATCATGAATTAATCACAAACTCCAGAAGTGTGCCTTACAACTGCATGAGTCTTTGGGGGGACAGCTAGACACAAACCATAAACAGTAACTGAATTTTGACTAAACAATATTTTACGAAAGGATCTGATTCCAAGAACTAAAATTTAAATACAAATACAGGGAAGACATATTGTATTTCCATTTCCTCCAACCCAACAGATAAATGCACAAGAGAATAATGAGAAGACTATGATCTAAGAAATCAGAACTCTTGTGTCTTCTATCTAAAATGACTGGATGACTTCAAATTTTGAAGAGTCACTTAATTATTCTTTCATCTTCAGTCCACGTTCAAAATGATTATGTTTTTGCAATCAGACACCAGCAGCTCATTTTCCTCATCATATAGTCAATTTTCTTTCCCAAATACTGGGAGACAAGCAGCTAAATACAGCACTGTGGATGAGCCCATGTTATCTGACACAGCCAGTGATGTTTATTAGCATCTTTAAATTAAAGGAAGTGATGCTTTGCCACATTTATTTGTAGTGAGGATTCATCTTTACCTTTGTTTAAAAAGTGTAGTAGGCAGCCTCTGACTTAGCCCTAAAGGATTCCTACTGCTTGGCTTGATGGCTTCTGATGAGTGTGGACTTTACCTGATAGATGACTTCAGATGAGTAAAGGCAGCTGGAAAATAAATTTAAATTTAAAAATGAAAGAAATTATTCATGTAATGCCACCTTTGTGAGATTGCAAAAGCTCAGTTTTTTTTTTTTTTTCTTAAAACTCTCATGGCAGCATCTCTTACCTGTCACTCACTCACTCTCTAAGAAGCCGACTGCCAAGTTGATGCTGCCTCATGAAGGCACTCACGTGAGATTTTCAGGCCACAGCCATGGTGGCCCGAGGGCCTGGCAATAGCTATGTGCATGAGCTCCATACAGAGCCTTTGAGGATTCATAATTATGAGTGAATTGCAGTCATGGCAAGTATGTTGAATATACAAAATAAAAGTGCTATGAATTTCTATCAGTTTTTTGAAGGGAACACTTAATACTTAAAATTTTTATCTTGACCAATTTTACATGTTTACTTCTGATAATCTAAGCAACTGCTATGAAGACAACAATGTGCGATATAGCAATTATTGTGGAATTCCTATCATTGTTTTTTAAAATTGTGTATCATTTCTAATGTCTTATCTATTATTCTTTTTTTCTTTTTAAAATGAAAAAATTAAAAAAATCTTGTGCAGAGTAACCCCACTAAAGACTCTACTACTTAATCCACAAACACTGAGACAATGAATTTTGATTGCTTTGAGATTTGATTTTGGAATCCTTTTTACTTAGTCACTGTTAGTTGATCATAACACCAATTCTCTGCCATTCTTATACATCTGATTTATTAGAAACTTATCATTAGTGATCATAAGTTATACTTTTCCCAAATATAAGCTATACTTTTCCCAAATTGCATTTGTTCTCTCCATGATTATATCAAAAATGTTGGCTTAGAGAAAAATTTAACAATTGCAGCTTTTTTTGATACTCCTTTATTTTTCCACTATGTTCCAGTAATAAATTCTATCAATACATAGAATATTGGTGTATCAAGCTAACCTGTCTTTTTCACCAAACTATAATTTCATTAGAAACATTAGCTCCTATCAATGACCAACACTTAATAAGAAAACGTATTTCATTTAAATGGATAAACTGGCATAGACATCTGTATAAACTATTGTTTTTTCTTTAATTACATAAAATCAATAGTCAAGTCAATTAATATAAATCATATGGCATGTCTTCATTCTAAAAAGAATTTTAATTAAAAACTTTCATCCAAGAATAAATGGGGTTCTCAATAGATAATAAAAACATGAGAAATTAACCTAAGTTAAGAAGAATATTGAGTAGGTTCTGAGTCATACTGTGAAATCTTTTCCATATGTCAAAAGTCTTATGTCAAAGATGGAATTGGGTTTTTATTGAGCTATGAAATTTGTGGAAGATTTTAGAGAGGTAAAGATATTCCATTTTTATTAATTTTCTTTGATTCCAGCTCAGTAGGATGTAGTGGTAACTATACATAGCATGTTACAAGTGATCAGCTTGGGACCAAGGATATAGCTCAGGGGCACAATCACCTGTCTGGCCGGTGAAAGATCCTGGGTTTGATCCCTGGCACACAGAGAAAAAGGGATTTATTTGATTGCTTTGTAGCACATAAGAAATGTACTAGATGTATTTTCTGATTTGATGAGAAAAATGGAAGAACAATATTAATCTCTCTTCACGCATTGAACTTAGTTACATTTGCAGTACAATGACTGTGTTTGATGTTTCTATGGAATTTGACTCTGACTTAAAAATCATAGCATATAAACACATCACTTAGTGAAAATTATTCTCAGAAAATGGAGGTCCCTGGAAAGGAAAACATTACCATACGAAATAAAGTTACCAGATGAAATGTCCCCAAAAGGAGTTTGAGATGGCTCTGTTAGATGCTCTATTAGTTTCCAAAATATGAACTAAGTAACAAGAAGGAATTCCTACTGTAGGTATAATTCTAGTCATGAGGCAGAAAAGTACTCTACTGAATGTTTCTTGGTAGTAAAGGCATGGGAAACCAGAGAAGCTCCTAGGCAGAACTGTATGCTTTCCTGATCAGGTGGACCCTGTAGCAGAGAAAGCTTCAACAAATTTCCAGTTCTTTATAAGATACATTATAAATTGCTGTGAGCTATTGATAACAAAAAATTATAAGTGCTTAGGAATATGGAAAAGCTAACTACTCTGACTTAACCATTAAACAATTTATACATGTATCAAAATATAGAATATCCCATAACTACATAGAGTTATACATGAATAAGAAAATAGCTTCAAAAAGCCATGCTCACTTCATGAGATTTCACTTTTAAAGAATGAGGTCACCTTCCCCATAGCAAGATTTTCATTACAAAATATTTCTGGTTGATGAAAGTGTTTATATGTCTGATATGAGCAGGTCATTTTATGACCAAGTAATCACTACCTATAAAACAATGGTATGTCTTTTTTATTAAAATAGATTTTTTAAACATTCTGCTCTTTCTTATAGAAATGGGGTTGCTTGAATCACTCTGGGAGGGAGATATATATATATATATATATATATATATATATATATATGTTTAATTACTCAATTTATCAATTTAATGAGTCTCTTTAACATTTTTTCTACATTTTTTCTATTACCATACAAGGGCTTCTTTATTGTAACAGTATATTAGATTGTATTTTCAGATATGTGGAAGTTTACAAAAAAGACATTTGTAGAAAAATATTTTGGCAGTACAGTTATAATAAAAATAGAATTGGTAATAAACTTCAAAATATTCAGTGTATCCAATATTTCTTTTAGACTTGAGGCATAAAGTTTGTCTCTACAATGGAACAGTCAGACAAAGTAGAAGAATGGATATTTATAATGTTACAGAAAATAACAATGAAATGAAAAGAATAAAAATCTATTTCATAGTCATTTGGAGTTACTGACATTACTTTTTTTAAAAAGAAAATAATATTTCCAATTCAATGCTATCCTGAAAGTTTAATTTTTTATTGAGATTTAAATGTCAAAAAGAACTCATTAAATTGGCCTATTTTTCAATCTGAGGACTATTTTCTCCATAATAAATGGTTGTGATTACAAATTCAACTAACATAAAAATAATCTAGCACTTAGAAAAAATAAGAAACAACCAGGATACTTCACAACAAATTATTTGCTGTGTTGTGTTTAAAAGGAAAAATGACTTAGTAAATGGGAGGAATATGTTCAGTGGACAAAGTACCTCAACAGGAACTAAGATCTGAAAGAGAATTTGCAATTTTGGATAATGGTGCAGAAACAACCTAACTGACAAGAAACTCTTTATTGCATAATCAAAGTCAACTTTCTCCAATTGGCTAGTTTTTCACCTCTTTCAGGAACCTCTTATAATTTCAATGCAGCTCTCAGTTATTCTGATTTATAAACTGTTTATCTAGATTAGATGATGAAAAAATGGTTTCATTATATAAAATATGCAACTCTGAGATTACAAAAGCACAAGTTTTTAGAAGTAAAATTATGCTATTTTGAGACAATCTGATGAAGAAAATAAACCTAGGCAAGCTGTTTAACATTCTCATGAATAAATTCACAAGGCACTAAAGCTTAATTGCCATAATGTTTATTGTCTTTGTATCCGGTGTCACTTTAGAGATTTTAATTAGAACAGCAAAGAGTGATTGATAGCTACACCAAACTCATGTATTTAAAGGTTTCATCTGAATACATGTTTTGATATACCAAGCTTAAATGTGGATGTCTTACCATTTACAAATCCTTATTGCTATAGATTTTTAAAGCATTTAATCATATGTTTGGAACTTAGAAACAGTAATAGAATGAGTATTTTGGTTATAGATATAGTAATATTAAGTTACAGAGAAAAAGTAACTTAAACAACAAGCATTCGAACAAACCAGATAAAATACTATAATCCCAGTCCCCATGACCTGGTGAGATTCTGTCTGAAATTACTTTTTTTATAGAGGGAGTTTGGCATGTAGCTCTGTGTGGCGATCCTGAATGCCATCCACAGTATCAAAAAGCAAAGAAAAAAAAAACACAAAAAAACGAAAAGAAAGACAGAAAGTATAAATAGCACACTATAGACAGAGTGGTGGTATAGAGAAAGGTAACAGGGTGGGATGGTTTGGTGGGTGAATAGAAAACTCTACACTGAGCATCTACCTGCTTTAGGAATTTTCAAAGACATTCTCTACTGTTTATAATAAAGAGAAAGTGATGGAGCAAACACGTTATTTGTTTAAAAGCCGAGGAAACCATGGACAATGATGTCACTTGGCAGAGTCCACAAAGCCTGAATCCTCATGCAGTTACTCTTACTGCTTCTTTGAAACACTTCAATAAGTTTTTCTTGGGAAATGTAGCAAACCCGGACAGTTCACACACTTGTATATATGACACCCAATCCTTTTCTTTTCCTACTGTGCCTGTTAGTATCATGAGTAAAGCCAACATGGTATGAAATTCATTCATTCACTTCTGAAGTTTGGAAAATGGCCATGTGCTAGGAGTTTGGGTTAAAAGCTAGTGAAGGATCTAGCTCTAAATGCCAACAAGTGATTTTACTCCTAGCTTAAAGAACATCACGAGTACAATTCAGAAGAGAGCCATCAAAGTCATTGATTACAAAGGATAGCCAATCAAAATTTGGGATGGATTTGTGAGTTTCCATAACTTACCCCAGGAAGAAAACATACTTGAATGCAACATCATTCCTAAAAATGTTCACCTGTAATATATTATTGTTTAATTTTAAAGTAAGCTTAATTTAATTGAAAATAGAAATATGATTTATTTCACATATAAATATATGATAGTTCCATAACAATTGTAGTTTTCAATCAATTTCTACACCATTTTCTCTTAAAACTAAGTTTTGAAATTCTCTTCTAATGATTTTATGTAAAATTTTCTCTATCATTGTTACTTGAAAAGAAAAAAATATGGGGCTGGGGAGATAGCTCAGTAGAATAAGCACTTGCCTGGCAAGTGTGAGGGCCTAAGTTCAATCCCCAGTGCCCCTCCCTCCAAAAAGGTAAGAAATTAGAGAAACATATATACACATTTATATGTAGATTTATAAAAATGATGAAATTCATGATAAAATGTTTAAGAAAAATATCATAGATTGAGTTCTGAAATGGAAGAAAAATAAAGGATTTTTATGGGTGTTGGATTTTTTAGTCATTCAAAAGATATACACAGAGTAACAGAAAATCTTATAGGTTCTGAGATAGCTAATGACAATGACAAGAATCTTTTTCTCAGTGAACTTTTATTTCAATGAAAAGGAAAGCAATAAGGAAACAATAAGGAAATTAAATAGAAAAAACAATAGCGAAATTAAATCCTGACAAATGAAATAAAAAGAAAAAAAAAAGAGGAAATTTGGAGTTGGGAGATATATTACTTAAAGAACTGAACCAGAGAGAGCTGAACGGTATAAAGAGGTAAGTTGAAAGTCTATCTACCAGTCAGTATTTCAGGCAAATGGGCGAGCTGGAGCAAAAGAACTATCCACAATCTTGCTGGTACCTTTAAACACTTGAATGCCCAGAATGTTTCAAATGTTGATATGAAGTCCCAGGAGGAGTGGGAGTGACAATAAGGGAATACTGTAGCTTGGAGGTATTTGGGGAGGCTAGAACATGTATATCTTGTGAGATGTAGTTTCAATTTTGGCATTTACTGTAAGAGAGAAGGAAATTCTTTAAGGTATCTGTATTAATAGTCATGATTTTACTTATTTTGAAAAGATTGTTATGAGTGGATATGGGGACAAACATAGGGATGCAAATTATAAACTATTTGTATATTGCAATAAATAGATAATTGGCACCTTGATGTTTCCTTATAGCAGAAGTTCTTGAAGTGATAAAATCCCAGCTTTATTTTGAAGTTCAAACCCATGAAATCCACTGAAAGAATCTGAATTATGTTTTGTTAATGTTAAACTTGAGAGGATTATTAAATATTGAAATGTAGAAATTGACTAGTTGAATATGATTCTGGAATTAGGGAAAAGTTACATCCAGAGACATTAAACGAGGGAGTGAAATATATAAACTTATAAATAATATTTGAAACTACAAGAACTGCTATGAGTTTTTCAGAACATGAGCATAATTTTAAAAAGGTAGAAGGGTTGGGGAGATGGCATCTTGCCTGGCAAGTATAAGAACCTGGTGCAATCCCCAGTACCACAAACTGGGCCTGCCCTATGCCAAGCTGGCCACTGAAACCATGCATGGTGGTGCACACCTGTAATCCCAGCACTGGGGAGGCTGAGACAGGAGGATCACTATGAGTCCAAGCTCCATAGAAAGACCATGTACCAGATCAATAAATAAAAAAGATTTTTTTAGAATAGTAGAAATCTGAGAATTAGGTTCTGGAAATTTCTAACATTTACAGGTAAGATGGGAAATAGTAAAAGAGATACCAGCAATGGAGAAAGGAAGTGAATCAAGAGACTTGTATCTTGGAATCCAAAAGAAGAAAAATGTAGAGTGGAGTACGTGAACAAAATCTTGAGAAAGAAGATACTAGAATTTAGAGTATATGGGTCATCATTGACTATGGCACTAGCTGTTTGCTATAGTGGTAGAAAAGACCACCTACTTATGGTGTATTAAATAAATAAGACTAGCTGTAAGTAATACTTTTAAGTTTAAGTGAATTTATTGGCACAGTTTAGGTATATATGAAGATCCCATTCATCATAGGGAGCTTGTACAGGTATACAATATACCTTGAGTTGTCTTCTTTTTGTTTCTCCATTTCCCTCCCTTCAACTTACGTTTCCCTCCTTTATGACAAAGTTTTTTTTCAAATTTGATCCTTCTTTTCTCATATTTTTTCTTTTCCTTCTTCTCCCTCCCCCCAGTTTCCTTTTCCTTTGGGGTCATTTCTTCACATTTTGCTATATCTCTTACACAATTGGGTTCTTATTTATATTTCCAATATTTTACAACAAAGTGACAATGCAATATTTAAACATGCGTGTCTGATGTACTTCACTTAAGAGCATAGTCTTAACAATTTAGCAATAAATGTTGCAAGTTTATCCTTATTTATGGCAGAATAGTGCTCCATTATGTTAATAAAGCACATTTTAAAAATTTGTTCATCAGTTGATGGGCATTTGGGTTGTTTCCAAGATTTAACTAATCGTAGAAACTCCATTATATAAGGGTACAAAGAAATAAAGCACCAAATGGAGCAAAATGTGAATGTAAAAATACATTTTGTATGCATCATGAATCATAGTAGATTCATATTCTCATTAAGAAGATCTAACAAAGATGGAAAAATTGAAAATACAGCGGAGTGGGCTGGAAATGGAAAAAAGAAGTATCAAATATAATCCATAATAACAGATATTGGTATGCTAGAGATGCAATAGATATGATCTTAGGAGTATGGGAAAGTGTTCTTTGGTTATTTCCATGTATCTGCTTGCCTTTTAAAATATATTGAAATTCATTTAATTATCCGGTGAAATCAAGGTTTCTCTTTTAATATTATTCTTGAATCCAGTCGAGTTTAGTTTAGTACATAGTGACACGATGCTTCTGGCTTCAGTCTTCTACACTTAGATGACCAGTTTTCCCTTCCTCTGGGAGCCTGGGTAAACTTCCAGATGTTCTTTTCTCTGTATCATGCTCTATTCCTCCAACCTCACAGCAGCGTCTAATTTTCCTGGTAGTTACCTCCCTGTTCCCTGAGATCTACTTCTCTTTTTCTTTTTGCCAAGTCATCAGTTTCCATATTTTTGCATTCAGGGTCCCGGGCAGGCTGTGCTTTGCTGCTGATTGCTATTCACCATTTCCGGTCTCCTGGAGACATTAATTTAGTGAATCCCATTTTTGAGATGTTTATGATTTTTGAGAAAGATGTCATTCATTTTCTTTTGCTTTCTTACTATTTTCTAACCAAAGCATGTTAATTCTTTAGTAAACGTAACTGGGAAGACAGATAGTGACATAATAAGGAACTAGACTCTCACTTCCTGAGTCCTCAGTTCCTTTTTCCCTTAGGGAAAGAACTCAGCCAAGATACACAGGCTCTGCAGAAGAGTAGGTAGAATGCACTGTAAAGTACAGATGTAGAGAGCTGCTTCTCTCCTTTAAAGGGAGAAGGCAGGCGGTGCCACAAAAACATCTAAATCAAGTCTAAGTCTGGATGCTTTTTTGGGCATCTAAGAGTTACTTTTGGGGTCTGGAGAACTGGGGAAAGTCTGGTGCTCCTCACACTTAGTAGTTGTGGAGAAATTGCAAAATAGCTTGCTGTCCTTTTTAGGTAATCAGGGTTTCCTCAGAGACTTTAATGATGTGAGAAACCTACGAAAGACTAATTCTTAATTTATCTACATCCCAGCCCAAATGAGGCTGGTCTTTAAAGAACATATTCCTTCCCTAAATCAATGGCCTGTAGACCGTGACAGCCAGAAATGCATGTGTCTTGTCTTGGAGAGAAATGGTCAGGGGCCAGGAACAGAAAGGATGTGCGCAGCGAGGGCCCTTGAGATATTCTGCTCTGTGGGATCCCTCTGTAGCTGAGGCCTGAGAAATGCATGCTCATCAACATATTTGTTTCCTTACTCAGCTGGCAGCGTGTGCCACTGTAGGCCCATTCCTTTAACTATCAGGCCTGCCAATGTCTAACTACTTGCTGAACAATAAATATCAATTATGACAGGGAAATAAATGGGGAAACATAATTTATTAGTTGACATCATTTTGTGACATTGATTTGAAATTTTAGACCATTTTTATTTTTTAATAGAGGTAGGTTCTTCAAATTTTTATTTAAGTTGTGGAAAAAGCATTTCACTAATCTTAAAAGAAAACAAACAAAATAAAAACAAGAACACATATGTTTCCTACTCAGTATGTCCAACTTGGAATCAGACAATTTGTGTTTCTATAAGGCTATTAGTGGATATTTTAGCAGAAATCTTGACAGCCAGGAGGGGAACAAGTGATATATTCAGTGGGCTGAAAGAAGTAAAGGTTAACCAAGTATATCTGGAAAGGATGTGCTCCCAAAATGAAGAGATTGCTTTTATTAAGTAAAAGCTGATGGAGTTTAACAGTAGTAGACTTGTCTGTGGTAAAATGAATAAGAGAAATGTAAATTCTTCAGGCTTAACTGAACGGCAATAACTAGAACATGAAAACACACAAATTTATGGGATTAACTGGAAATTATATTGTCAAATTTATTCTGTTTAATAATAGTGTGTGAATCACATATAACTCTACTACATGTGTTAAAAGATAAAAACATTAAAGATGACTACAGCTAAAATAACTTGGACACACAATTTAAAAAGTATGAATTATGATATCACAAGTATAAAATGTGGTAGGCAAGAAGTAATCAAAGTGAAGTTTTTTCAGCATGCAGAGGTTTGTCATCATGAGAAGATGTATGTCAGCCTCATGGTATCCACAAAGCAGATGCTTTGGTGTCATTTCACAAATGACAAAGATATCAAAGCACATCATCAAACAAAATCATGCAATCACAAGATAAGAAAGACAGACAGGAACAAATAGTCTATGAAATAACAGAAAACAATGGACAAAGGGGCCATATTAAGGCCCTACCTGTTAACATTCACTTTAAATGCAAGTCAATTAAGGTCTTCAGGGAGTTACTAACTGGATTAAAAACAAAGCCCAACTGCTACTCACAAGAGACTTTTCAATTTTAAGGTGCAGATAGAGTGAAAGCAAGGAGATGAGAGATGATATTCCAAGCAGACAAAAATCCTAAATGTGAATTCATGCACCTACAATATTTAAATGGCAATGGAATACCCATCTCTGACAAAACTAAACAAAAAAGGGGATACAAATGAAGGACCATTTTGTGTCTGTATATTCAAAATAGGATAGATATACAGCTACTTTCTTTTAATTAAATGAATAGATTTGTACTAATAGTGTTTGGACAGGATATCATATCTGCATCTTGTACTATGAATAACCACTGAGAAGACAATATGCAATGTATTAATTATTGAAACTGTCCTAGTAATTGGTTCTGAAACTGTCTCATTGCTATTTGTTTCTCAATAGAATTATTTTTTTTAAAAAAAGAAATCCTAAATGTGAGGCTAGTTGTCCTTTTACCTACTGTAAGAGACAAAGGAGATAACTCATTAAAAGCATAGAACAATTATAAATATATATTCAGCCCAAACCAGCTTAAATATTTAAAACAAAAATATTTCAAAAGCAAAACCATTAGCAACCTGAACATTTAAAACAAAAATTAACAGATCCAAAAGAATATAATGACTAAAAACAGTAATAGGAGATTGAAATACCTCCCTTTTAGCAGTAGACAGATCATTTGGATAGAAAATAAAGAAACATCAGACTTGATTTACACTTTAAGCTGGATGAGTAGACACAAATAGACCATTCCATCAAACTAAAGCAGAATGAAAACTTTTCTAGGGCCAGTCAAATAGCTCAGTGGATTAAAGTGCCTGCAAGCAGGCACAGGGCCTGGGGGTTTGATCCCTGGGCGTGCAGTGCCAGCCCCGTTCCCAGGGCTCGCTGAGACAGCAATTGAGACTAGGTGTGGTGGGGCGCGCCTGTTATCCCAGCACTTGGGAAGCTGGAAACAGGTGAATCACTACTAGTCTCATCTAGTAGTGAGACCCTGAACACCCTGTAGACCCTTCCCTAAAAATACAAAAAAAAAAAAAAAAGAAAGAAAGAAAATTTTTCTGAAGCATGCATAACACATAAATATATTTTTAAAAAATATATTTTCAAGGTAGAGCGTATGTTGGGCAACAAAACAGAGTTTAATAAATGTAAGAAAGTTGATAATGTTGATCTTATTTTCTGATTAATCTGCTATAAAACTAAAAATCAGTAATAGGAAAATTTAAAAAAATAAAAATGTATGCAAATTAATAATATACCACTCAATTAAAGATCAAATAGAAATCAAAAGGAGAATCAAAAAATTTTGTAGCAAGTTAAGAATACCAGAATTTATGAGATACAATCAAAATAGTCCTGAGAGAAAACAGAATATTGATAAATAGCTATAATCTCAACTGCCCTTTTATGACTCAAGGACAAACTCATCTCATGATAGTAGAATCAAGGAAATAACAAGGTCTATGGCAAACATAAGTGACCCAGTAATACTTTAGCAAAAGAACAGTAAATTGAAAAATTACTTTTAAAAAATATAAATAAAATTACCAAAGTGTCCAGCCAAGGAAAAAAAAAGAAAGAAAAAAGGAAATAAACAGAAAGTAAAAGGGATAGAAGGAAGGATGGAAAAGACATTACAGTAGACATCACTATTCACATAATCCCAATTTCTCCTCACAGAAATTATAAATTTAACTTTTGACATATTTAGAATTTTCCCACCTACTATAAAGAGTCAAAACATTAGGTTTCGGAAATTGTACCAAACAAGAATACGTTTCAGGAAACTGTCTTCTTTAGCTAAATGCTTTCTCAGTCATATAATAATGGTTAGAAAAAAGAAGCTATTGCACTGTTATACAAGAAGTAACTTTCTCATGGTCAATTCTCCTTATAAAAGTAAATAACATTATTGAAAATAAAATGGGATATGATTCTGGGGAGAGGACACACGACAACATGCTTCTAGTATAAAGTGATAATGCCTTTTAACTGGAATTTGAAGGTGGATGTAAATGGAGCTAACTGTCTTAAGATCATCAGCCTCCAGTGGATTCTCCAATGGATCAGTAGTCTTCCTCTCTTTTTTATTTCTTTGGAACTGGGGATTGAACTCAGGTCCTTGCGCTTGCCAGGGAAGCACTTATTCCACTGAGCCATCTCCCCAGCCCCAGCAGTCTTCCTTTCTATTTTGACTTCTTATTCAAGCAGAATTGGAAAGAAGGGTGCTGTCTTCTCTCGTCCAAAACCCATGTGAAAGAGGTAAGAGGATCAAAGTCACATTTTTGCTATTACTTAAATTACTCCGTTCAGCATTATATAGAGGATTATATTTATTTTTAACTGCAGGAACACAAATAGGATAAAATGGAACTTCATAAGAAAGAAAAAAGACAGAAAGAAATATGGTATAAAATCATATGAATTTTCATCATTTCTCACCAAAGATGGTTTCTAGCTTGTAGCCTATATGTGCTGCAGACTACTTGCTATATATTATCAGGAAAACATTCCATCTTAACAACTATTAAGCATTTTGTGGAGGTCAAATTGAAGGAATCTGACCACCGCTATCTTGCCAGAGAGCACTCTAGATTCCCCCTGAGCACAGCTCACGCAGTGACTCTTGTCATTTCCATTCCTGTGTCTAGTAGCACCCACACTCTGCATGTGACAAGCCTTGTCCTGGGTGGGAGCTACAGTGCCCCTTCATGGAACTCTCCCCTTCTTGGTCTATAGGGGAGAGTCTTCCTTGGCCTAAGGGCTAGGGTCGTTCTTCTTAGTTTTGTTCTGAAACAAACATGTCTTGTTGAAGTCAAACTGTGTTTCCTTTCTCCCTTTTTCCTAAATATAGGATTAGTCTTCTTGACTTTATCATAATTCCTTAAAGTTGAATAGTTTTCTTCTATTTTTTAATCATGTAAACAAAATCTCTGCTGTGTTTAAATAGCCTATGATCTTACAAAATAGAAATTTCCTTACAGCTGATTTAGAAAATATAAGATTATCCAAATAAGTATCTGAAAAATTTTTTATCTGATCACTGTACATGTTCTATGTCATTCTCCCCGTTAGCAGGATCTTGGTTTTGGCATTATTATTACATTTTAAATAAGAGGTATTTTTAAAACATGCCATAGTTCCCATGCTTCTTGCTTATTAATTATTTTATGTAAAATATTATGAAACAGTAAGGAAAATAAAAGGTGATAAAATAGATATAAAAAGGGATAATTAATTAGAAACAAAAACTATATTGATCAGCTCCAGAGCATGTATAAACAGACCAAAGTGAAAAACAGCTTAATTACAATATGTCTTCAGGATAATACCTCTGTCTTAAGTCAGATATGTGAGACTTACTTACTACCCTTGATAATATACAGACAAAACTAAATCACAATCTTAAAATAAACATAAATAGTATGTCTTTTCTTTCTTATTTGTAAAAACTATACACCCAGAATCTTGAGGTCTTCCAGAATAATATATTTTTATTTATCCTTTGTCTTCTTAGAGTTGTTAATTTCATGACATTAAAGGTAGCCAAAATGCATACTTAGTAGATCAATATTTTACCAGAAACCACATTTTTATTCCATTAGTACACATTTTACAAGCAAAAGCACAATGAACACATTTAAATTCAATCACACAGTTGGAAGTGATATCTGAAACATTGTTTTGAAAACAAAAAAGTAGACAACACAGAATGACTTTTATTATTGTGTATTAACTACTCTCACCCCAAATATCAAACTAGATTTTTGAAATCATAGCTCACTTCAAAGCACAGAAGTGCAGCCGAACTGATACTGTCTTTCCTTTAAATTTTTTTTGGTAACTTTAAATAATTTTCTCCATTTTATGCTTTATGTTTATCTGAAGAGTATGAATTTGAGAAGAAGTAGCCTCTCTTGTTTTACTCAGTGTAGTGAGATGAAAAGTATGACACATATGTTTATGGCTTTGGTGTGTGGTAAGATGATTATCTGAAATAATTATGTCTTGCTCTTCCAACTTTTTAAAAAATATTATCTATTTATTTATTTATTTATTTATTTATTTATTTATTTAGTGTAGGGTCTTGCTACACAGCTCATACTCACAGTGATCCTCCTGTTTCAGCCTCCCCAGGGCTGGGATTACAGGTGCCCGCCAACATGCCTCGTTTCTGTAGCCGGCACGATGTGCCTGGGGTTCTGGGGCCAGCATGGCAGGCATACTGTACCAGGGATCAAACTCAGGTTCTTATGTTTGCCAGGCAGGTGCTTCAACCTCTGAGCTTTCTTTCCAGTCTCTGATGTGTTTTTTGAGCAATTCCTGCACTATCTCTTGAAGTTCTACTTCAAAGCACTGCTTTCTCCACCATGATGAAGAATTATTGAGTGAATAGTAAACTGCTTCTCAATGAGAAAAAAAGTCTGTGATCAGTATACAATATTTATTCTTTAAAGAACAAAATTTACCTTTTGTTCTTACAGAGAATCTGTGATGACTAACCGGAAGTAATTAATTGAAATGAGAACACTTTTTCCTGGGACTCCATCTCAGACAAAATAGGAAGTTATTTTTAAATGCAGCTTTTATATTTGGTGGAAATGTGGCATCCAGGTCATGTAAGTAATTACAGCATATTGTGCCTCAAGAAAACTAACATTCTTCAAAAATTGGAAGAAGTTTTCTAACACATTTTCTACCTTTTCTCCAACTATATCCATTTTCATAAGTAAAGTCCAGAACTCTGGTGCCAGGATATTTGTTATCAAATGTATGTTTTACAAGTCATATCATGCAAGGATTAATAAACATAAAGTCACAGACTCTCTGAAGGAACATTTAAAATGAATCTATACATTAAAAGTTTATAAAACTTCTCATAATGGTAACCACTAGAATGTATTGAGCATAATGTGTGAAGAATATTTTCTAATTATCTCTTTAAATTCCTGTGTAGGTCTTTCTATTGCTTATAACTTTCTTTTCCTGCCTCAGGTTTATCTGTACAAAGAACACAGGAGGACACCAGCCCCCCACAGATGGCACCCCAGGGGTCATACCAGGCTTCTGTTTTTACATCAGCAGATAAAAGGCTTTAACTGTGGAGCCTTCACCGGGGCCTGGGCACCTTTGGGAGCCTGGGTTACAGCAGAAGCTGGGGCCTGGGCCTTTGGCCAGCAATGCCTGCAATCCTTGGCAATGAGGGCATGGATATGCTTCCCAAGCTTGGCATGGGCAATATAGGCAAGTTGAGCGAGCCTGCGCTTTACTCCCTTTGGGATGATCTTGGGCTTGACCTTCTTGGGCTTGACAAGGGCCTTGATAGCCTCAGCGCATGCACTCATGGCCTTGGCATTGTTTGCTTGCCTCTTCTTGAAGTCCTTCTTGTTGTGCTTCTTGGAAAAATGCATGTTCCTAAGGAACTTGGGATCTACCCACTTCAGAGATTCATATCTTTGAGACTGAGTTTTCCTGATGCCGTTTCTGTGCCATAATCGGGACTGGCAGTGTGTGGTCTGGTTCTTGGACTTGGCCATAACTGCACTGCAAGCTGTGGTGGTCAAGAGACTGAAAACCAGAAGATGAAAAGAAAGCTATTGCTTATAACTTACAAGCAAAAGATCCAAACATTGATCAGGTACACACATTTATTTGCAGAGATCTGGTGTTTAACAACTATCCAATTATCTCATCCAACTCATTACCTGAAACTCCAAAGTTTCCTATGTCTTAGTCTCCTGTCCCTGGAGATTTGTTAGCCCTGCTTCTGAGGGCACAGAGATGATACGAGAGCAAGTGGAAGGAATTTCTGAATTCATATGAAGACTTTTTAGAAAGTGCTAAGATCAGCATGAAGGCAATGCATACCCATGTTTGTTGTCTTTCTGAGACAGGATCTCCCTCTGCAGTTCAGGCTGGCCTAGGGCTCACTTGTAGCCAAGGTTGATCTCAAACTTTCTCTAATGATCCTCCTGCCTCAGCCTCCCAAGTTGGGATTATAGGAGCGCACCACCACATCTGTCTCAAAGCATAATTTAAATGTTAAATGTAACTCTAGATGAGGACTTTACACAAGTCAAAAATGTTATTGTTGCATTTGAAAATAGATTATAATACAAATGGCATCTTAAGAGTGAAGATATGTTTATTAACAAAAATTATTTTAATTAGTGTATCATCTTTAGTTAAAGATTACTGTGTTTTATAAATGAAATTATTCACTTTCTGTCACTAAACAGGGACACTATTAAAAGAAAATAATTGAAATGTTTTTAAATTTAAGAATTACAGATCAATAATATTGAGGATTTCTATATTCTATTTAGATATACTTTTGAGTTTTGTCTTATTTCGTGTTTTGAAATAGGATCTCACTATGCACCCCAGGCTGGGCTTAAATTCCTAAGTGCTGGGATTATAGTAAATTTCTCTATCTGGCCAAGTAGTTTCAATTTTAAGCACAATGAAACTTTCTATATCCTATAACTATAATTCAAATATCATAAAGGGAAGTACATATAAGGAATTAAAAGTCAATACCCAAAATAATTTGGGATTGTAATACACAAAAAAGCCTGTTCTAATTTTAAAAGGTAGAACTTTCTGTTATCTTTCAACACAGAATTAAAGTTTTATCATGGATTACTAATATGCAGAGGATCAGAAGAGAGGAGAATACATAATGCCTAAATTTTGGAGTAAAGGATTTGTCCTGATTTTCATAAATTCTCAGTTTTTCTGCTCTTTAAGAAATGTTTACCAAATAAATACTCAAAATAAAGTGTAATAATCCTGGCATAAAGACAGACCCACCAGAGTTATTCAGATTTAAAGTCATAAAAGTTCATGTACATTTTCAGGTGTATACTTTCTTATTATTCTTTGAGAATTCTGCTAATTTACTTATTTTTTAAATTTAATTTTATTTTGAAAAGTAAAGACAAAAGCAAGAACAAAAATCAGAAACAAAGACAGAAACAGGGCAACGTACAACAATATGTATGTTATAGATTTTCAAACCTTGAATAGCTGATTAATAATGGTTGAAATATTATCTACTTTTATCATCAAATCTGTTGTTCAGATTAACAGATATAGTTATGCAAGATTGGATATATGGTTGCATATTACTTCTTGCTTTCAAGAAACCTTTTACTTTTTTTCCTTCTTTTACCTTTTTTTAAAAATCTGTTTTAAAGAGAGTATAGTAATAATTGACATGACATTAGAAATGGTACACATCTGCAAGACCAAGATGATAGGTATTCAAGCATGGTTTTTGTATTACACATTGCTGTCCTTGATGTAGTTGCTTAGATTGCAGATATGAGCATACAGAGTTAGTCAAGGTGAAAATTCTATACATTAAATGCAATTTTCAAAAACTGATGATTTTTAGTGCAATCACCTCAGTCATCCTGTATATACACTTGGATGTTTTCCCCCTTTTTAATTACCTTTTCTCCTTTCTCTCCTGATGTTGTTTCATCCTCAAGTCCTATTCTTTCTGTTTTATGATATCTGTTATACCTTTTGGGTTTTATTTCCTCTTTCAGGTTCTTACAACTGTCCATTTATTACCTAAAAGTTTTATAGAGCAAAAAGAAGGGAGGGAAGAAGAAAGGATAGAAATAAAGTATAAAATGTCATAAAAATATTGTATTTCTGGAGAATTTGTAAATTTCAGGTGCTAGAGATGAAGGCTTTGGTATTTATTAACTTGTTTGTTATTCATACCAAATAATTCATACCTAAATGTCAGTTCCTATTTAGTGTAACATAAAAAAGGTGTTAATTTGGAAAGGGTTTATTTCCCTTAGGAATTTTTAAAAACTAATGAATGAATAGATTTGCTTATTAAATTACTTTATAGTTCCATACTTGATAAATAACATAAAATACTAATATTTCATCTACAGGTTTTTGGAAAAGTACACAGCAGCAAATATTCATTTATAATGAGTTGAAAATTAGAACTGACCTGTATCTATTAAAGTGACAATGCTGTTAAGTTTAAATACAGTTTGTTTTGATCACATCTCATCATTCACTGATTCTGTGAAGTTCAAGGCATCACAGTTTCTCTGACCATTCCCAGACAGACGGCCACAAAATGGGCTGCACAGACACTACTACGCGTTCAGTTTACAACTAAGTACTTTTCTCTTCATTGTATTACCTGGTTTCTTTGTCACATTGGACAGGAGAAATTTTACTTAAACCAACTTCAATTCTGAATTCTTTCAAATACTATGTATACCAAGGGATGGCAAGGATGACAGTTGTGTGCTAGACAAATGCATGCTCATTTAGTTCCTTTGATATTCAGTAGATTTTTCTTTCTTCATTCGGATTCTTATCAGGATGGTACTTCAAGGCCAGTGTCCTATAAGACATTTTTTAGTTCTTTTTGGGTAGTATTGGGTTTGACCTCCAAAACATCGTAATAAGTCCTTTCTTTCACCATTTTCTACAAGCAGTGAATGGGCGAGGCCACAGTGGGATAGGCACCGAGGAGCGTGTAGCCGTGTGTAGTTTGGCAGCCACTGCTCTTCCACCTCTCAGCGCGTTCTGGAAGGTTCCTGGATTTTTCTTTCAGTAAAACAACAGTCCAGTACCAAATTGTTTACCAAATCTCATAAAAACAAACACACACACACACAAAATAGCCTATTTATGCACAATTCTAAATATGCACAAAATTTCATTGAAATGATGTGTTAGATAAAACCGATCTTTCAATATAGTTCAAACTTTAATTACTGCAATCTACTAATTATAATTTTGTACAATATAAATTTTACTACTGGTGCTTCCGTCCACAAATAATTACATAAACAAATTCTCATGATTATGATTGAGCAGTGAGGTTATTTCTTTTAAATGTACAAATAATAAATGCAAAATTCCTCAATAAACTCCTAGCAAATCGAATGCATCAAATCATCAAGAAGACCATACACCATGACCAGGTTGGATTTATCCCAGGCATGCAAGGATGGTTCAATATTCGAAAATCTATAAATGTCATACACTATATCAATAGAGTGAAAACTAGAAACCACATGATCATCTCCATTGATGAAGAAAAGGCTTTTGACAAAGTCCAACACTCAATCATGTCCAAAGTCCTACAGGAATAGATAGCCTCTACTTCAATCTGGTAAAAGCCATTTAAGAAAAGCCAATGGCTAACATAATTCTAAATGAGGAAAAACTGAAATCTTTTACTCTTAGATCTGGTACAAGACAAGGATGTCCTCTATCACCACTCCTATTCAATATAGTTTTGGAATCATTGGCTACAGCCATTAGACAAGACAAAGAAATAAAAGGAATAAGAATAGGCAAAGAAGAAGCTAAACTATCTTTATTTGCAGATGACATGATACTTTACTTGAAAGACCCAAAAACTCCACCAAGAAGCTATTAGAATTAATACAGAAATTCAGTAGCATAACAGGTTATAAAGTCAATACACAAAAGTCAGTAGAATTCCTCTACACAGATAACAAAAACACTGAGAGAGAAATTATAGAAACAATACCTTTTACAATAGCACTGAGGAAAATGAAATACCTTGGAATTAATCTGACTAAAGAAATCAAAGATCTTTTCAAGGAAAATTACAGTACTCTGAAAAAAGAGATAGTAGAGGATTTCAGAAAATGGAATGATATTCCATGCTCCTGGATAGGAAGATCCAACATTGTGAAGATGGCCATATTCCCAAAATGGCTATACAGATTTAATGCAATCCCTATCAGACTACCACCAACATACCTCATAGAGCTAGAGAAATCATTCCTAAAATTTATCTGGAACCAGAAAAGACCTAGAATAGCAAAGGCAATCTTGGGTAATAAAGACAAGGCAGGAGGCATTACAATTCCTGACTTGAAATTATACTACAAGGCTACTGTGATAAAATCA
>NW_004524596.1:9967885-9977871 GCF_000260255.1 Octodon degus | reverse complement strand
TTTATTTTTATTTATTACATTTATTTATTGTGTGTGTGTGGCCAGCTCAGCCCACCAGGGGGCGGGTCTGGCTGGCATGTGGTGCTGGGGATCGAACCGCGGTCCCTGTGCTTTGCCAAGCTTGTTTCAAATAGGTGCTTTAGACCACTGAGCCATCTCTCCAGCCTCAGCCACCTTATCTTTGACAAAGGGGCCAAACATGCTCACTGGAAGAAAGATACCTCTTTAACAAACGGTGTAGGAAAAACTGATTCTCTATATGCGAAAAACTAAACCTTGACCCAAGTCTATCAACATGCACTAAGCTAAATTCAAAATGGATTAAAGATCTAAACATTAAAACAGAAACACTAAGTCTTCTGGAAGAGAAAGTAGGAGGAACTCTTGAAGAAATAGGGGTAAGTAAAGAGTTTATGAACAAAAATCAAATTGAATGGGAAACACTTGAAAAAATTCAAAATTGGGACCTGCTCTTATTGAGAAGTATTTTCATGTCAAAAGAAATTACCAACAAAGTGAAAAGGCACCCACACATTTGGAAAAAATCATGACAAATAAGTACTCAGACAAAGGTCTGCTCTCTAGAATTTATAAAGAATTAAAAAACACTAGGGCTCCAAAATTTAAAGACACAATCCAGAAATGGGCATCTGAGATGAACAAGCACTTCTCAGAGGAAGAAATTAAAGAAGTGAATAAATATATGAAAAAATGCTCCACCTCACTAGCTATCCATGAAATGCAAATTAAAACAACATTGAGATATCATCTCACCCCAGAAAAGATGATTATCATAAAGAAATCACCCAACAACAAATGTTGGAGAGGATGTGGGGAAAAAAGGAACCCTTCTCCACTGCTGATGAGAGTGTAGACTGGTGCAACCATTATGGAAATCAATGTGGAGACTCCTTAGAAAAGTTGAACTGGAAATCCAATTTAATTCAGTTTTTAATCTTTACTGAGAATTTTCCCAGAGGATCTGAAAACATCATACCATAGTGATATATGTGTGCCTATGTTTATAGCAGCACAATTTGTGATAGCCAAATCTTGGAAACAATCAAGATGCCCATCACCTGAGGAATGGATGAAAAAGATGTGGTATTTTATACAATGGAGTTTTACCCAGCTATAAAGAATGATAAACTCGAAGCCTATATATTGAAGTGGATGCCACTTGAAGATATACTCATAAGTGAAATAAACCAGACACACATGTGTAAATATTGTATAGTTTCCCTAGTATAAGAACTGAAAAGAAGAAATACAAATAGAAAGGTATAATATAACTAAGAGCAAAGCAACAACTTGAGGATTAGACGATGAAAAGAGAGCAGGGAGAACAGCTAGGAAACATGATAGGGGCAAGCCATATTGTTATATGTAGAAGATGGTTAAGGCAATGATTCTGAGAATCTTCAGAAGATTTTTGAATCTTGCATTTACTTGGAATGATTCTCACCCTGACTAACTATATATACAGACACCTGTGAACTAAGCAACTGCACTGATGATGGCAATTTGTAGTAGTAGGTTAATGCTTGCAGTGCCTGTCATTCTGCTCTTCTGAATATGGGTTGCTTGTCATGAAATGCCAGATGCTGCTGTGCTGTCTCTCTGGTAGATGATTGTTCAAAAAGAAGGAGGTGGTGAATGAAGGCAGGAGTCAGGAAAAGGAATGTTGTAGGATTATCCTGCTACAAAGTTTTATATGGTTAGATTTCTGGACTTACGTGTAAACATAAGAATTACATAATTCTTTATCCCTATTTTTAAAATATCTTTTAATTTTTAAATGTTTTTTCATCATATTCTGTAGGGACTTAAAGTTCAACATATCAATACTTGATGAAAAATACCTGTTCCATATTATGCCTAAGATGCTTGATATTCAGATAGTGAGGTTAAGCTTAAGAGCCTAGGTTGTATGGTAATAACAATAAGCTTCTCTTCTGAAGGGTTAACAACTTAAGTTTGCAGACCAAAATTAGAGAAAAAGGAGGGCCGCAAGGAAAGCCAACATTTTGGCCCTAGCCTTCCAAGGTCAATTAAGACTAGCACATATAAGATCTTGTACTGTAACGTCATGTAACTCAGTAGTGTCCCAAATTTTCTGATCAAGGAGATCATGAGGCCAAAGAGGAAAGTGATCGATGACGTACAGTGTGCCTAAGGAGAGTCTCATGGAGAGAAAACATTCTCTCAGGCTTTCACAGAGAGCACATTGGCCAAGCAATGGCCTTGACTCATCCACATGGCTGACACTGACAAAGGTTCTACAATCTGAGGTATAGGATCTCAGGATAATCCTGAGGGGATTTCACTGACCTTATCAGACCCAAAAGCTGCAACTCTTGTTGCATAGGTCTTGCTTTATCTTGATCTTAACCATCCAGCCAAAAAGTATCAAAACGAAGTACAATAAGTAAAGCCATGTTGTTATGTTGAGCTGTAGGGGACTCAGGTCAACAATTTCTGACATAGCCAGTGAAGCAGTTGACCCAACACTATTATGGACTACTGGACTCTTTTAGAATATTTTGCTGAGTTAACACACCTATAATATTCAAATGACGGAGTGAAACAAAAAAGGGGATATATAAATGAATGTCCATTTTGTTTTTGTGTATTCAAAATACGATATATATATACATATAGTTACATTCTCTTAATGAGTAGAGTGATTTGTTGTAATAGTATTTGTAAATAGGATATCATGTCTGTATCTTGTACAGCAAATAACCACTAGGAAGACAGTATGCAGTGTGTTAATTATTGAAACTGTCCTACCAATTTGATTTGAAACTATCTCATTGCTATTTGCCTGACAATAAAATTATGGAAAAAATAAATATACATATAATGGTAGTCACTGTCATTTCTTATTCAGTTCCCATACGAAGAGGAAAACATGCACTGCTGTAACCCTGCCCTCTCATTCATAAGTCACATGGTATTTTATGAATTTGTATTTGCAAGTTGATTGGCCAACAAAGATGAGTGCAGAGCAAATATACTAAATGTGATAATTCTAGAAGTGAAAATCCTATATAAATCAATTTGAGAAGAAATAAATGGGGCCAAAAATATATATCTCTGGCACAAGCTCCTGACTGGAAGCTCAAGGCCCTGAGTTTTGATTCTTGGGACCAAAAATAAAATGGGAAAAAAGCAAAAGAAATAAATGATCTTCAAGATGTTAACCCTGGTATAATTTGCATGACTTTAAATAAACAATCAGAATAACTTAATAAAGACAAATT
Organism: Octodon degus; assembly: GCF_000260255.1. Taxonomy (NCBI): domain Eukaryota; kingdom Metazoa; phylum Chordata; class Mammalia; order Rodentia; family Octodontidae; genus Octodon; species Octodon degus. Next base: position 9,974,605 of record NW_004524596.1, on the reverse strand, counting down.
TATTGACATATATGAACAAAGCTATTGTGATTTTTAAAAAGATAAGCATGTCTCAGATCAAGTGATGCCTGTACAATACTCCATAATAAAGGAATACTCAAAGATATTTTACAGTACCAAAAGAAGAAGATTGAAAATTTTGAATGATCTGTGTTTCAAAAAGCAGTATGACAGCTCAGGAAAACATAGACAAGGTACTTGCCTTGTATTCTTAGTTATTCAAAGAGAAGAACAAGGTGAACACTCAAAGTAACCTTGTTTAGCTTTTCCTAAGAAACAAAATACATTAATTCTCCATTGTGTGAGTATTGTAAATTACAGTGTACCATGATTTGAAGGTTTGTTTTATCTCTGAAATTCAGGTTCAGATATAATCCCCAAAGTTAGAGTACAAAGAAGTAGGACCTTCAAGAGGTAAATATATATGGACTATTGGATTATATTGGATTACTTAGCTGAATTCAAGTAGCTACAACTTTTAGACTGGTTTCAAGTATGAAAAAGTCCTTTAAAGACTTCTCTAAATGCAGTTTCTCTAACTGCAGTTGAACACCCATCTCTGAAAAAGCAAAACAAAAAAGGGGGATATGTTGGGAGCCAAGAAGCTAGGAAATTGATCAAATATATGAAGGTAAGACTTGGCCCAGTGCCTAAAGTTAACAAGCTACCTCACTCCTGAGATGGACATCCTGTCTGGTTAAGGTTTGCTATCAGTTGTTGTGCAATCGAGTATCATGTGTTACTAACTTCACAAAACTGTAAATAAAGAACAGTCTTGTGAAAAAAGGGGAGAAGGAAATATATATATATATATATATATATATATATTAATAAAAGTAGATATAGAGCTACTTTCTCATAGTCCACTGAGAATAAAAGCTTGTACTAATGTTGTTAAGACAAAGTAGCATGTCTGCATCTTGTTCTCTGAATTACTACTATGAAGACAATAATATGCAACATATTAATTACTGTAAAGTTCTTTCTAACCTGCATTGAAACTGTTTTATCTCTATTTTATCTTTTTTTCTCATTGAAATGGTTTTTTTAAAAAAGGTGGATATATAATGAGGGATTCTTTCTTCTGAATGAGACTAATGCCATTATCTGGGCTTTCCACAGGGTCCTTTTTTGCCATATTCTGTCATGTGAAGACAGATAAATAAGGCACCTATTCACAATCAGAGTGCCTTCATCACATACCAAACCTGCAGGCCTTAATCCTAAACTTTCCAAGTTTCCCAGTTTAATAGTTAGGGCTTTCCAGAGGAAGAGAATTCATGCAACACATGTGCATACACTTGTACAAAGATTTATTGGCTCTACTTCAGAAGGGGGAGAATCCCAGTAGCCATCTGTAGAATCAGAAGTAGAAGAATTGAGAATAGGTGGTCACAAAGAGGAACCAGAGATGCAGCTTACTGTAGAGTCCTTCTTGGGAATCTGTGTCAGAAAGCCACAGGCCTGCACTAGAAGGCTGAAGAGTGTACTGGAAGCCTGAAGAAAATAAGCCTGAGCACAATCTCCAACAAAGGAGAGGACTAGAGCTTCTCCAGAGAAAAAAGGGGCAGACACCCTTCTTCTTCTCTTTGTACTCCATCTGGAATGCACGTTGGTGCCTCCCACACCCTGCAAGGGTCGTCTTCCATCCTTAGATTGTAGCCTAAATGTTAATCATTACAGACACACTCAGGCCTTTACTAAATCTGCATAGCTGATCTTCCTCAAGTCAAGTTGAAATACAACAAGGACCACATCACAAATGTGAGAAACAAATTTATTTCATTCATACATTTATATTTCCATTTTGTTTTAGTAGTACAAGTGGACCAAGATACAGTGTACTAAGTAATTGTTTGGTGCTTTTGCATCCTAGATTTTTATCTCTGATGATAAGAGAGCTTTGAATGTCTGGACATAAAATTAAATGATAATAGAAAATCATAATTTTTCTTGTCCTTTATTAAGACTACTTTGTATGACTAATTTCATTGTCATTTATAGTCATTAAAACCATGAAGAGTCAGCACTGTGTTTAATGCAACATATGTACACAGACATTCATATAAAATAGATTACGATTTTAATCTCCAATTTCAAATGTGTTTATTTGAGAGTCATTTCACCATGAAAGATCATTACCAACCAATAATTAAAAAATCTGATGAAAGATCTTTTGTTCTTTTTTCCTTACTCACCCAAGAGGGAAATTGTTCAGCATTATATCTAGAGTAAACTTGAGATGAGAAGCATCATCATTCTTGGAGATGCTCAAAAGATACTGTCACGTGTCATGTACACATATGTTACATACAAAGACTTTAAAGTAAAGACAGCTAAGTCTTTTACCCTTACAGGAAATATTTCAGTTAATACTTGAGAAGTGCTATATCCACTTTTCAAATACTGATTATTTCAGAAGATCAGTGTTTTGAAGTCATTGCATTTCTTTCTGTTTTCCCACATAAATATATAATATGTTAATGATAGTAAATGAAAGAAAGACTTATTCGCTTGCTTTGACAAACAGCTATGATTTCAGTCACTTTTGCCTGTAAATAGTAATTTATTAAGTGCATTAGAACATAAATAATTCTCATTTTTTAAAAAAACTGGCAAATTCAATCTCTCTCTCTCTCTCTCTCTCTCTCTCTCTTTCTCTCTCTCTCTTTCTTTTTGTATTTAGGACAGGATACACAGGGTCTCACTGTAGATTGGACTCATAGTGATCCTCCTGCTCACAGCCTCCCAAGTGCTGGGATTACGGGGTGTGCTCCCCCACGGCCCAGTCTCAATCGCTGACTCAGCTTGTCCTGGGGGCGGGGCCCGCACAGCAGGCCAGGTGATCCAACTCTAATCAGGCGCTTTAATCCCCTGAGCTATTAGGCCGGCCCCTCAATACACTTTTCTAAAAAAATAGGTTTAAAAATATATATATTTCTGACCATGTTCCTGTTGGTTATTTTAAAAGTGAATGTTTTCGTTGGGAGTTGTGGTAAATACAGAGCAACCAGGGTTCTGAGAAGATTGTCGAGCTAGCTCTTTTCTGATTGCCTCTGCTACTCCACGACCAAGGCCCATCCTCATGACTATTCATACCTCTCCATTTCAACAAACTTGAAATATGTAGTTCAGTCCTCTGATGGAAGCAAGATAGTCTGTTGGGGATATCTTCAACCTCTAGAGACATGAAAAGTAATGCCAATAATTCCCATCACAAAAAGCTGAATTTTTACTAGGAACACACACACACACACACACACACACACACACACACAGAGAAAATTTGCTCAGTTGTGCTAATTTTTGCTTTTATAAAGTAAACAGGCACTAAACTCTGAAATATTGGAATATTTGTTCTGTAAAAACAACATAAGGCTAGTGTTCCTTTCTTTTAGAAATGAAAAGTTCAAACAATTCCTTGTAATTGCAGGCTTAGTGAGTAGACATTTTTCTTTTAAATGGAAAAGCTAATCAAAATGAAGACTTAAACTTGATATATTTGATAACTTTGGTTAGCTTTTTTTTTTTAATGTATTTAGTACAGGCTCTACAGGGTCTCACTTCATGAATAAGACTTGTAGGGATCCTCCTGTGTTCAGTCTCCCAAGCACTGTGATTAGCACCACCCTGCCCAATCTCATTCACCCTTTTAGATTGCCCAGGGGTTGGGGCAAGCACAGCAGGCCTGGGATTGAACCCTGGTCTCTGTGTCTGTCTAAGCAGGTGCTTTAGTCTACTGAGCTATCTGGTCAGCCCTGGTCAGTTAGCTTATTCACTCAAATCTGTGTGAGATACATTTTGTTGATGCTTCATCAGTGGAGTGAGGAAAAGGCTTGTGTTAATAGAAATACGCCACACTGCACTTCATTGTACCACTTACCTGAAGTAATGTGTAAAGCAGTACCACCCAACCTAAGATAACTTAGTGATTCTAGACAATGGGGTCAGGTATTCATTTCCATTGACTCACATGTTGCTGTCCACAAGTTATTTCTCCTGCCTAATTCTCTCTCATATTTTTAAATGAAAAGCATAGACTAGATCTCATGTTTCCAAGTCAAAGCTTTCATGGAGTTGCCTGAAGGTCCCACAGGGATTGGATTGAGCAGTTGTCTCCCTCCCGTCCTCCCCACTCATTCAGCCGGAAAATTCCACTCTTCCATATTCATGTTCCTCTTTTAGTGTTGTTGTTGCTGCTGCTTTTAAGAAAAAAAATTCACTAGAAATTCATTATTTGCTTGTGTCTATCTAGAATAGATTATTTATATGATGCCTTTTGTCATCTATAACTAAGCATACTAGCAATCAAAATTGTTTCTCAGAACCTGTTATTACTGTTAATAATGACACTGTTGTGTCACTGAAATACAGATATTTTTAATATAATAGGTTTCAGATCCACACAAAACTATGCTTCAAAGGCTATATTTGTTCCTAAGTTGTTTTTTAGAAGATAGAAAATATTTTTGCATTGAAACGATTTTTAAGGCAAAGTGATTAGAAGAAAAATCATAGCAAAACAAAATTGAATAATACAGAAAAAATACTATGTTTTTAGTAAAGAAGAGTAGGAAAAAAGACCCATGATATATTCAATTAAAATTCTGTGAAAAATAGTCTTATATATAGAGTTTTTAAAGTTTATCTTATATTAGAAGACAAAAGATCTTGGAGATAATATTAATTTCATTTTTTCCCTTAGTTTCAGAATTATCTAAAGAGACATAATTGGAAGAAACAGACTTATACTGATGTTGACATGGTAGCTAAAATTGGAAAAATAAATTTAAAAGGAAATGCTGAATGCTTTCTTTACTCAGAATGAGAGCTTTGCTTAATGTTATTGAATCATGCTCTACTCTCCAAGATGAATCTTTAAGGACCCTGTACTAAGAACAAGGAAAAACAACACACACAGCTTTTGCCATCTCTTCCTACCTTTCTGTAAATATACTGATTTTTTTCAAAGCAAAAATGTGAAAACTTAGGCAGTTGTATTAAAACTGAAGAAATGCTTATATGGTGGAGTAATTTGTGCAACAAGATGAATAAATGAGATACACTTCAAAAATAATCATAACAATTTCTACAAAACCATATAGATTCTCTGATCTTAGTTCTTGGGAACTTCCGTATTTTGCAAGTATCTATATAATTGTAAGCATCTAATACTATAGTGATAGATATAATGAGCATCTATAAAGATTTTAGTTTCTGGGACTGATGAGATAACACAGCGGACTCAGTGCCTTCCTAGGCAAGTGCAGGGACAGGCCCAGCACCACATACCACACGGGCCCCACCCCCGGGCCCACTGAGTGTACCACCAAGTCCACGCGTGGTGGCGCATTCCTGAAATCCCAGTGCTGGGGAGGCTGAAAACAGGAAGATCACTGCCAGCCTGAGCTGCATAGTGAGACCCTGTACCAAATACATTGAATAAATAGATAAATAAATAAAATATTTTAGTTTCTGCAATTTTTGCAATGGAAATGCCATGTTATTACATTCCAAAATTGCACTTATTATATGGAAAGATGCACACTCATTCTGACCTAGAAAGTAGTACTCAACAGTACTCAGGTATTTTTCATTTATTTGGAAGCCATATAAATATGAAGGGAATTTTAGTTAATGTTTATTCACTGTCATCACCAAATGGGTATTCTTCCATGTCTTTACATTTAAGCACTAATACAAAATCTCTTTCTTTAAGCAGTTAAAACATGCTTCCCCCTTTATGATAGAAACACATTAATAGATTCTGTATCAAAAATAACAGTAAAAGGATTAAGAAACATACTCCACTGGTCTTACTGTGAATGTTTCTACTTGGGGAGACACAACAAAAGGAATGAGAAAGACAGACAAGAAGACAAAAGCTGGACTAGATGGTCGCTAGTCTTCTTGATGAGCAAGACCAACTCAATGCAAAATGATCCTTTATTTATACTTTTACAAGTTTGTAACACATGACACAAGGTTGGCTAGTGACTAATAGCGGGCATGAACCCGACAGAATGTTTCTCTCTGGACTGAGGTAGCTGGTTTGCTTTAGGCACTGAGGCCCGGTCCCACCTATACACATTTGATCCATTTCCTAGATTCCTGCAGCTCCCAGCGATGTAGATTTTATGATTCCTCAACAGATACCTGTGTCTGTATCCGACATGTACAGAGAGTTACGTACCTAAGACTCCTCTCCAAATTTTTACCTGGAATTTAACTATTAATAATTTTAAACAAAAATATTTTCCATTTCCCCAACTTCCCTATTGTGGCACCAATTTCATAACCATGAAGTTTGAAGGTTCAGTACCCACAAATCTTCAAAACATTCAAAAAATGAGCTTCTTAGGCAATAATTTTTTTTGGTTTGTTTTTGTATTTTAGGGAAGGGTCTACAGGGTGTTCAGGGTCTCACTACTAGATCAGACTCACAGTGATCCATCTGTTTACAGCCTCCCAAGAGCTGAGATTACTGGCGCTCACCACCATGCCCAGTCTCAACTGTCCCCTCAGTGAGCCTGGGGGCAGGGACAGCAGAACAAGCCTGGGGATCAAACTCCTGATCCCTGCACCTGCTTGCAAATGCTTTAGTCTGCTGAGCTATTTGGCCCGCCCTCTTAGGCAATAATTTTGAGAAAGCAGATAAATATACTTTTTGAGGTAGAGTCTATTTTGATGTGAGTATAACTGAAAAAATTGAAACAATTG
>NW_004524596.1:9960339-9967785 GCF_000260255.1 Octodon degus | reverse complement strand
CAATGCAGTACTTTAGAAAAATAAATTTCAAATGCAGAAAAAAAAATAATTCCATACCTGGGAAAGTGAAGCCAAAGGCTAGGCATGACATTTCTTATTAAAATGTCAGCATATAATTGGATAGTCGGTTCTTGTCTTCTTACTATATGTTCTGTCTTTCTGTGTAAAAGCTAAAACTGAGTGGATAGTGGAGAAAAATTATACCATAGATTACAGAGTTCTTCAGCAGAAATTTGAATGTCCTTTTCTACTTGGCTTATTATATGTGACCTAAATACATGAAGAGCTACAGAACTGACCACCCAAATTATTTGCTACACGTTAAAAAATATCCTTAGCATTTTACTTGTGTTAAATGCTTATATTGATTTTCTTGCTAATTGTTATTATATAAGATATTGTTTAGTTGTTGTATCTTAGTCATGATTTCCTCAGTCATTAAAAAACAATGGCTTCTAAAAACCTAAAACTCAGGACCAGCCAAATAGCTCAGCAAGCTGACAAGCAGATGCAGGGCCTGGGGTTAGATCCCTGGGCTTGCCTTGCCAACACAGCCCGGGGGGTGCACTGAGACAGCAATTGAGACTGGGCGTGGTGGCACACGACTGTAATCCCAGCACTTGGGAGGCTGTAAACAGGAGAATCACTACAAGTCCGATCTAGTAGGGAGACCCTGATCACCCTGGAGACCCTTCCCTAAAATACAGAAAAATAAATAAATAAGTAATAAAAACCTGAAACTCAAATAAATAGATTTTTGTCGTTTATAAAATCAGTGTAGTATATAAAGTGAAGAGGTACAATAATTTTGTTTCTGAAGTTTTAATGATATTATGAGAATCATCTTAATGTAGAACTTTCATTAAAGGCAAATTACACTAGCCTGTTTCAGAAAAAATATGACAGAATGTTAAATGTTTGCCTAAGTAAAACTCAAGAAATAACTGGAATGTAAATGAAGAAATAAAGCAAGACTTTAAACATCTTAGAAAATTAAATAACTATGAAGCTAGAGTAGGTTAAAAAAAAGTCCAGAAAAAGTGTAAACAGTTATATATATCCACATGTAAATATATTCAGATTTATATTCAGTTATCCACATTTTAGTAATACTATTAAATATTAAAATGTTAAATATTATTGCCCTAATACTTTAAAATGTGTTTCATTTTAGTTATGTTATCATAAAGCGCAGCTCGAGACTTTCTGTGTGCAGTTATGCACACAGTTAACCACCAGAGTAGGACTTAGGGCATTTCAGAGCTGTCACTCAGATCCCATCTCAGGGAAGGCCCTGCCTACTGTGAGAAACCCTCATTCTCTCTAATCTATCAAGCAGGTGAGTTTTGTCAGTTCATGAACTTCACATATATGAAATCAAGCACGTGTATTTTTGACCCTTTTTAAATTTCTTAATGTGAAATTTATCTGTGCTGCTGAATGGTACAGTAGTTCATTTTTGTTTTTAAGTAATAGATAGAGCACAGATTATACAAACACATGACTGTAAGGAGTCAGGCTAAGCCTCTTGTTCTCAATACAGGGCTCTTCAAGCATGGTGTCTCTCTGGTCACCTCTGGGCTCCAAAGCAGAGGGACAGTTGTGAGAGTCAAAGTGGAAGATTGTCATCTTTCATGAAATAGAATGATCTAGTATCTCTTGTTTTCAGTGTTTCAAGTGTGAGAAAATAAAACACTGAGCTCAAAATTCAAAATCCACAAGGAACCCATTCCTTCCTTTTTTACTTAAGTGGCAGGACTCAACAGCAGACAAACATGAATTACCTCTCGTGGGCATAGACCAGAGAATAGGATGGATAGAGGAATTAAATGTTGGCAGAGCCAGTTTAGCCATTCTTCAGGTCACCAGCCTGTGGGAACAGGCAAAGAGAAAAAGCAAGCCAGCAACTGTGTACTGAAGGGTGCGTGTTAGTCAGGAGCCCTCTCAGTGGTTATTAGAACTGTTGCATTCAAGGAAAGCTCACAATTTTCAGGATCCATTGTTACCTTTCCCCAGTCGAATTATGTAGATCATTTTCTCCAAAAAATATATCTTGACTTTTCTAAGTAGCCCTTACAATTTCTCCCACTATAACACATGAAGTATATTGTGTAATTAGTAAATCATGGTTTATTTCCTGTTATCCTAGTAGCTCCAGTTCTTGCCTTTCCTTGGGACTGGGATGACAACCCTTTCACTCTAAAGTATAATTTGTCTCTCAGCCAATAAAGGTATATACTATCTAAGACTGAAGTCATTTTTTGAGCTTCTGTGTCTTTTCTACAGTAATTAAATATGCTTTCATTGTACATGTTTCATAAAACTTCAAAAATGTAATAGAAAAGTGTTCAAAATAAATGATTTAACTTTTTTGTAATTTGGGGTTTGTGTTTTTCTATTTCTAAAATAGCAATAAATTTTCTCAGTTCAGCATACTTATTCTTAAATTAATAAGTGATTTCCAATTATAAGTATTCCATTTTGTTTCATATATTTTTTAATTTACTGAATTATTTATTCACTCTTATTATATTTGTTCCACTCCTAAAATACAAGCTGCTAGCTTAACTTATCATTTTAGAAAGTTATTGATATTTATAGACAAATCAGTTTTGCTAAGTGGGAAATCAAAATAGAATAAATTTTGTCATTAAAATTAATCAGACAACTGTAAATTAAACATGAGAACATACTTGAAGCTTAATAAATGTCACTGTACAAAGTGGTTCAATTTTTCTCATTAACTTTAAAGTGAACGCTTTTGTATCACAAAACAAATTTATTGCTTTAAATATGAATTTCCAAAGATGATCTACTTTAACAGTTAAGGATTTATGAACCTTAAGACTATTATAGAATGTTTCCTTTCTTATTTTTTTCTTTTTGAAGATAGGTAAAATAATGAAAACTGCACTAATTAGCAGGCACCAGATGATGTTTTCACATATGTACACAATGTATAATATTTAAATCTAGTAAAAAATCCATCTCCTCCAGTGTATATTATTTCCTTACAATAAAAGCATGGAAAGTTTTGCTTTTCTGAAACACACAAGATACCTTATTTATATCTTTAATCATGATTGCATTATTATTGTCTTGTGTTACACATTTTTTTTTCAATGATTATCTCCAACAGGCAACATTAAGAAATACTAAGCAAATCTAGAAAAGGAGTAGCACATTTCGGGATGCTAATTAACTATAGTGCGTTTAGTTTTGTTCAAATGAAACTAATTTTCTGAGGTGACAAATTAACAAATTACATGTTGTTGATAGAGGAAGCCATACTTTCATTCAGGCTCTCTTAGAGTCTTTTATACCTCTTCTAAAGCACTAGGAAAGGGTCAGGGAGATAGCTCAGTGGTCTAAGCACCTACCAGGCAAACTCAAGGACCCAAGATTGATCCCCAGAACTGCGTGCCTTGCCAGTACCGTGGTAAGCCAGCAAGCAAAACTGGGCATGGTGGCATATTCTTGTAATCCCAGCGATGGGGAGGTTGAGACAGGAGGATCATTACAAGTGCGAGCTGCATGGTGAGACCCTGTATCCAAATAAATAAATAGATGAACAAATAAGATTAAAAATAAAAATAGTAAAACACTGTGAAGATACACATTGTATGGTTCTGTGACACATACATACACCAGACAGATAAACCTCAAATAGTGTAGATCAACAGTTCCACAGCAACTTGAAAGGAGGTATCTTATGAACTGTTTCATAGAACTATCAATATTCTCCACCATTTGGAATGTGAGAGAGAAGTCATGCTTATGAAATTTATAAATGAGTAAAAACTGGGAAAGTTAATTAATGCAAGAAATAAGATACATGAAAATGTCTATGACAATGGTAGTGTCACATCAACATAACAAAATTTGACAGGTGGAAATGTACAATGTTGATTCTACATTGAAAGACATCGAACAGGAGCAATCGAAGGCAGCTTAATAATGAGTATATGTGAATTCATGTATATCTATGTGTGAGGGAAAATGCAGCAGTTTTATTTTCAAGTAAATTGAGTGTTAACTCAGGACAATGAATGATGTTTAGAGATAACTTGAAGCTAGATTTCTTTAAACAAAAATAGTGTCTTGACTAATGGTAACAGTGACATTCCTTGTGCTAGCTTCATTGGTACATTGTGGATGATTTTGGGATAACATTTCAGATCAACAGTGAAAAAACAAACAGTTTCCAAGAGTGTTTCTTACTCTTTTATAGATCCCATTTATCCCAGCTGGAAATGCAAAAAAGGCTATTGATATTTCTCAATAAAATATGATTAATAACATTTGCAAAGTTTTATACAAAATTTTAGAAGGTTCACAGCATTCTTTTGAAAAGCATCATGAGCATCCTCTATGTCCAAAGACTTCAGCTTCAGGCTGGGGAGATGGCTCAGTAGAATGACCACTTGCCTGGCAAGCGCAGGGTCCTGAGTTTAATCCCCGGTACCACAAAAAGAAACCAACAAAAAAACCCCAAACAACCAACCAAATAAACAAACAAAAAATCCAAAGACTTCAGCTTCAGAATCTCTAACCTACGAACAAATCTTGAGGAAGTGAGGGCTGTTCATACCTCAACATACGACGTCAGCTGAAGGAATTGCCTATGCCTACTCAGAGTAAGAGCAGTAAGAGGATGGCAACAACACAGCTGGCCTAAAAAATATCAAAATAACTTTTATATTCAAATGTTATTATATTTCTTATGACTAGGAATGCAAAATATTGAAACCACTATAGAAAGCATTGCAGAAATTCCACAAAAAACTGATACATAAAATTCTATTTGACTCAGCTATTTCCCTTTTAGGGAATTTCCAGCAAGAGGTGAAGTCATCAAATTTTAGTGACACATGTGTATCCATATTTCTAGCAGTAATAGCTAAATCTTGGAAGCAGTGTATATGTCCATCAGCAGATGAATGCATAAAGGTATTTACATACACAGAAGTACTATTTTACCTTAAAGAAGGGTAAGCTGTATCACTTGTAGGAAGATAGGTGAACTCTGAGACAATTATGTTAAGTGTATTAAATCAGACACTCAAATATTGCATGAGAAAATCAACATACACAGAGAAAAATAAAAGATAAACAACAGGAAATAGAGAAATAGTCCTTTCTCAGCAGGAAAAAGGGTCAAGAGATGAAAGGAGGGGGCAGAGAGAGGAGAGGGATTTAAAAAAGAATTGAGCTGTGTCATATATGTGTTCCAACGCCCCATAAGAAATGTGATCATTCAAACTACAAATATATACTAAACATTTACTAAAAATAAGTTATTATGTTTATTCTATACATTCTCAGAGAGAAAACCCAAATTCAAATGAAGTACATTTTGTACAAGTAGGAATAAGATATATGTGATCTGGCCTGATAGCTCAGCAGAATGAAGCACCTGGTTAGGCAGAGCGCAGTGGCCGGGATTTGATCCCAGGCATGCTTTCTCCCTCCAGCCTGTGGGGCGTGCAGAGATAGCAATTGAGACTGGGTGTGGTGGCCCGCTCCAGTAATCCCAGCACTTAGGAGGCTGAAAACAGGAGAATCACTGAGTCCAATTTATGTAGTGAGACCCTGCAGACCCTGTCCTAAATACAGAAAGAAAAAAAAAAAGAAGTATGGGAAGAATTTAATTCAGCTCAACATTGAGATTTACTTTCCACTGGGTCTGCTAGATTTAGAGGGTGAATGTGAATATCAAACACGTAAAAGTTTATCTATTTCGTTCAGATGGTTTAAGAAGATTGTTCCAGACTTGAATTCCTCAGGCCACACCCAGAAGGAGCCAAAGAACCCAGCAGCAAGTGGAGACCAACCAATCTACTTCAACAGGGCACAGCCACAAGGAGCCAAGCATAGTAGCCAGACCCAAGGCAGGCCTGGACTGTCAAGTGGCTTCATTAGTTCAGGGAGCTGAGGCATACTGCTAAGCAGTACAGAGGTAGGATCAGGTAATTAGGCTTAGGCAGTCTGCCTGAAAAACTCCAAAAACATCAAGGGAAGGTGACCTGACAGAACTCAGGGAAACTAATTTAAATAGAACTCCCCATTTAAGATTGGCTTTGTTAAACAGTTATAATGTTTTCTCCTATGGTCTAAACTACAAACCCATTAATTACAAAAGTTTGTTAGTTTCTAAATTTCACTACCCATTATTACTATTTCTAATTATACTACTGTAAATAGGTAATCAGATCTGCCTTAAGTACATGTTCTCTGTTGTGTAATACTATCAGAAGGCACTTGGGTAATGACGTCACAAAGCCCCATAACGAAGGAAGAAGTGCCAAACACAAACCAGTCTCACTCTGAATCGATACAGAAGGAAAAATCTTAGAACAAACACAAAATAAAAATCTTTGACAGATGAGAGATGCCTAAAGAACAGACTCTTTAGAAGGAGGCTTTCATTAGAGTAATAGAGCTAACTACTATTAAACTTTCACAAAAAGGTATCACAGAAATCAAAATAAAGAGTCCTTTCTGAAATAGAAAATGACCAAAAAAAAAAGAGCACAATGCATTCTCATGTCCCTAGCCCACCCAGAACAAACCCAGGAGATGTCAGCATAGAAGAAATTGGACGTCAAACTCCTGAGATCTTTGAAATAACAGCAACTGAAATAAAGAAACAACTGCAAAAGGGTATAGAAGAAATCAGATCAGAAATAATTTCCTAGGCAAAACCAGAAATTATAACTGTAATGAAACAATCACTAAGCATTTTCTAAAGCAAACAATGATAAAAAATAGAGGACAAGAGAAAAATGAAAACTTTGAATGAGCAATATACTAAAGAAATAGAATGCATGAAGCAAATTCAAACAGACACAGGAGATAAGAAATCTATTAAATGTAGGCAAAACCATTTGAATGAACATGAAGATAGATTTTCAGACCTTGCATACACTGTTGCAGCTAGTAAAAAGGTAAGGAAAGATCTCTTAAAAACAACTAGGCTAGAGGAAATAATAATTCAACAGCTGCAAGACAACACAAAGAAGAACAGCTTAAGATCATTATGCATTAATGAGCAAGAAGAAGCCAGCCAAAACGACATAAAAAGAACAAGGTCAGAAAGAAGTAATAACAAAAAACTTCCCAAATATGGAAAAAATCCTGACAGTCAGATAAGCAGAGCATATAGAACAACACATAGGATCAACCCAATTAAAACTACACCTAGAAATCCAGCACAAGAACAACATACTAAAAGGTGCTAGAGAAAAGAAATAGGTCGCATTTAAAGGAACACCCATCAGAATAGCAGACGATATCTCCTCACAAACAATCAAGTCAAGAAAAGCATGGAATAAAAAATTTGAATTCCTAGGGCCAAGAAGATGGCTCAGTAGATTAAGTGCTTCCCTGGCAAGCTAAAGGGCCTGAGTTCAATTCCCGGTTCTGCCAAAAAAAAAAAAAAAAAAA
>NW_004524596.1:9955884-9959619 GCF_000260255.1 Octodon degus | reverse complement strand
TTCTTTCTTTCTTTCTTTCTTTCTTTCTTTCTTTCTTTCTTTCTTTTTTTTTTTTTTGGTGGAACCAGGGATTGAACACAGGCCCTTGTGCTTGCCAGGGAAGCGCTTATTCCCCTGAGCCATCTCCCCGGCCCCTGTCCCAAATTTTCTGATCAAGGAGATTATAGGGCCACAGAGGAAAGTGATTGATGATGTAGAGTGTGCCTAAGGAGAGTCACATGGAGAGAAAAGTCTCTCAGGCTTTCACAGAAAGCAAATTGGTTGTGCAAAGGCCTTTCACAGAAAGCAAATTGGTTGAGCAATAGCTGTGACTCATCCACATGGCTGACACAAAGGATCTACAAACTGTGGGGTTTCAGGATAATTCCTAAGAGGATTTGACTGACCTTGAAAGATACTAAAGTTATATTTCTTGTTATATAGGTCTTGCTTTATCTTGGTCTTAACCATTCAGCAGAAAAGGATAAAAATGAGGTATAAAAAGTAAATCCATAGTAATATGCTAAGCTGGAAAAGGCTTAAGTCAATAACTTCTGACACTGCCAGTGCAACAGATAACCCACTACTATTATGGACTACTGGATTATATTGGATTATTTTGCTGAATTCATGCACCTACAATATATGAATGGCAATGGAATATCTCTCTCTGACAAAACTAAACAATAAAAGGAGACACAAATGAAGGACCCTTTTGTATCTGTATATTCAAACTAGTTAGGATAGACATACAGCTATTTTCTCTTAATTTAATAAGAAGAAAGATTTGTAATAATGGAGTTTAGACAAGATATCGTGTTTGCATCTTATACTATGAATAACCACTATAAAGACATCAATATGCAATGTATTAATGATTAAAAATGTCCCACTAATCGGCTTTGAAATTGTCTCATTGCTATTTGGTTCTCAATAAAATTAATAAAAATAAAAATCTCAAGTAGTTTAATGGAGAAGTAAAATACTTTCACATTAAAGAAGAATTAAAGAAATTCATAATGATTAAATCAACCCTACACAGAGTACTAAAACTTATACTTGAAAGGGAACAAAGTGACCACAATTTCAAGAGCTACAATGGAAGGAACTCACCAAACTGGGCAACCAATAAAACCTAGGAGAAAAATAAGAAAACAACAAGAGAAAAATACCATGACAAACATAAGTGAATACATATCAAATACAACCATCAATGTAAATGGATTCAGTTCACCAATTAAAATAAATAGATTGGGACAGTGGATTAAGAAACAAAATCTAATAATGTGCTGTATGCAAGAACCACATTTAACCCACAAAAAATTTCATATGCTGGAATTCAAAGGATGGAAAACAACACTGCACATGGTTCAGGAGCTCAGGAAAAAGCAGAGGTAGCAATACTGTTTGCACACAATCTGAACTGCAAAGCAAGATGATCAAATGAGATAACATATTGGTTGGGGAAAAATACAAGAGACAGAGATGACAGTCATAAATATGTATGCAGTAAATATGGGAGCACCCAACCATATAAGACAAATTTTAATGTATATAAAAAAATCTAACAACCAATATCACAATCTTAACAGGGGATCTTAACATTCTCTTGTCACAAAAAGATAGGTCAAGCAGACAAAAAAATTAGCAAAGAGGTAGCAGAACTGAAGCAAACCTTTGAACAAATGGAAATAGTGGATATATACAGAGTTTTTCCACCACACAACATCTGAATACACATCCTTTTCAGCTGCACAAGGGATATTTTCCAAAATAGACCACATACTAATCCATAGATCATACTTAAGTATATGCAAGAAAACAAAAATTATCCTATGCATATTTTCTGACCATAGTGCAATGAAACTGAAAATTAATGACAAAAGAAGTCAAAAAGCACCCATAAACATACAAAAATTAAGTAACACACTCCTCAGCAACCAAAGGGTTACAGATGAAATAGCACAGGAGGTTAAACCATAAATACAATCCGATGAAAATTCAAAAACAACTGACAGAATTTTTTGAATGAAATGATAACACTTCTCAGAAGGAAATTTAGAGCACTGAACTCACACAATAGAATGAGAACAAATAAATACCCTAATGCTGCATTGCAAGCTTCTAGAAAAAGAAGAGCAAACCTAGCCCAAAGCCCAAAGGTAGGAGGAAATTTTGAAGATTAGAGCAGAAACTAATGTAATTGAGACAAAACAATACAAAGAATTAATGAATCAAAAAGTAGTTCTTTGAAAGATTAAATAAAATTGATAAACCCCAGTCAATCTCCTCAAAAAGCTGAAAGAAAAAACTCAAATTCAGCAGTAAGAAACGCAATTGGCAAACTTATACAGATCCTGTGGAAATGCAGAAGATCATCAGTAGCTATTTAGAAAATCTTTACTGTGACAGAATCAAAGACACAGAAGAAATGACAGATTCCTAGATAGGTACAAATTATTAAAACCAAATCAAGAATCTCTAAAAACTTTGAATAAGTCAATATCAAACAATGAAATTCAAAGTATAATAAAAAAATTTAACAACAAAGAAAATCCCAGGTCCTGACAAATTCACAACTGAATTCTACAAGAATTTCAGATAAAATGTAATCCTAATACTAGTCAAACTCTTCAATGAAATTGAAAAGCAAGTAGTACTCCCAAATTCATTCATAAAGGCAAGAATTATACAGATAACAAAACAGAAGATTCAAACTAAAAAAGAACTACAGACATTCTCCCTCATGAACATTGATGTAAAAATAAATTACTAGCAAACAGAATACAGAAAATCATCAAGAAGATTATATACCATGACCATGTATGATCCCAGGGATGCAAAAAGATGGTTCAATATTTGCAAATCTATAAATGTAATACATTATATCAATAGAACCAAAACTAAAACCCACAAGTTCATCTCATTTGATGGAGAAAAGGCCTTTGACAAAGTCCAACACTCATTATGATCAAAGCCCTACAGAAAATTGGAACAAATGACCTTTACCACAATCTGATAAAAGCCATCTATGACAAACTAACAGCCACTTAATTATCAATATAGAAAAATGGAAAGCTTTTATGCTCAAATCAGGTACAAGACAAGGATGTTCTCTATCACCTTCTAATTTAATATAACTATGGAATCATTATCTTGAGCCATTAGAAAAGAGAAAGAAATAAAATGAATAAGAATAGGTAAAGAAAAAATTAAACTAATATTATATGCAAATGGCATGATTCTCTATTGGAAGACATAAAAATCTCCACCAAAATGTTCCAAGAAGCAACGAATAAATTCAGTAGCATAGCAGGATACAAAGTCAATATCTAAAAATCAATAAAATTCTGCTACACAGACAACAAACTTAGTGAAAGATATATTAGAGAAACAATACTCTTCACAATAGCATACAAGAAAAAATAGGAATTAACTTAAACAAGGAAGTAAAAGAAGTATTCAATGAAAATTACAATACTTTGAATTAAGAGATTGAAGAAGATTTCAGAAAATGGAAAGATATTCCTTGCTAGCCAACATTTTGGCCCTAGCCTTCTAAGGTCAATTAAGACTCAGGACATATGAGAACTTGTACTGTAACTTCATGTACCCTGGTAGTGTCCCAAATTTTCTGATCAAGAAGATAATGGGGCCAAAGAGGAAAGTGATCGATGATGTAGAGTGGGCCTAAGGAGAGTCACATGGGGAGAAGACACTCTCTCAGGCTTTCACAGAGAGCACATTGGCCAAGCA
>NW_004524596.1:9954732-9955403 GCF_000260255.1 Octodon degus | reverse complement strand
TGAAACTGTCTCATTGCTATATGTTTATCAATAAAACTTTGAAAAGAAAAAATAAATAAATAAATAAATAAAAAGATATTCCTTGCTCTTGGATAGGAAGAACCAACACTATGAAAATGACCACACTCCTAAAATTGTTATGTAGATTTAATGCACTACTGATCAAAATACTGTCAATGTACCTCAGAGAACTAGAAAAAAGCATTTTTAAAATTTATTTGGAACCAGAAAAGACCTATCAAAGATCTTCTAGCAAAGACAATTCTGGACAACAAAGCAAGGCAGGAGGCGTTACAATCCCTGAACTGAAATTATACTACAAAGCTACTGTGACAAAATAAGCATGGTACTGAAAAAAAAAAAAAAAAAAAAACAGAAAGAAAGATTTGACCAGACAACAGAATCAAAGGAACATATTAGAAGATGCAGATAAAACTACAACCACACTCAGCCATTTTATGTTTCACAAAGGGGCCAAATATGTTCACTGAAACAAAGATAGCCTCTCTAACAAATGGTGCTGGAAAAATGGATTCTTCACATGTGAAACACTAATACTAGAGCCAGGTACATCACCATGTGCTAAGCTAAAGTCCACATAGATTAAAGATCTAAACATTAAGCCTAATGTTTTTTTTTTTTTTTTTTTTTTTTTTTTTTTTTTTTTTTTT
>NW_004524596.1:9936083-9948612 GCF_000260255.1 Octodon degus | reverse complement strand
ACTTGTTACAGGTGGGCTTGGGTTCTGAGGTTGCATTTTGTTCCTTCTCGTCATTTTGTGTAGCACTGTCTTCTGACCTTTGTTGTAGATCTTTGCTGTAATTATAACCTTCACACGTAATGAAGTTCAGGTGCAGCTCTACAAAGTTTGGACTTATCCAGCTGCGTCTAGCTTGGGTCTGGCTGCTGTGCTCAATCCTTCCTGCTGCTGCCCTTAAGGGTGAATGTGTTGTGCCCCTGTGGCGAGATGTTCTGCTCCTGGACTAGCTGGTTGGATCTATCCTCTACACTCTCCCCTGCAGGGATTGCAGCTGCAGGATTACACCTCAGGCATGTATGCCAGGCCTGAGCTGTGCCTGGAGGGTGCAAGGTGAAGTAGGAGGAAGAGGAAGCTCTCTACACACTCACCGGACCTGGGCTAGGACTGGGTCTAGGGGCTCTCGGAACTCAGCAGAAAATCGTACTTGGCGGGCGGGGTGGGGGAGGCTCTGCGGAGTAGTGGGGGGCGGCCCAAAGGGCTGGGAGAGGAACCGGCCCACTCTGCGCCTGGGCTGGGACTGGTCCCGCCAGCGCAGGGTAGCAGGAAGCCCTCTGCACACTCACCGGACCTGGGCTAGGACTGGGTCTGGGGACTCCCGGAACTGAGCAGAAAATCCTACTCGGAGGGCGGGGTGGGGGAGGCACTGCAGAGTGTTGGGGGGCAGCCCAAGGGGCTGCAAGATATGCATTGTTGTGTGTTACCATTTCTGTCTTTGTTTCTGCTATTTGTTTTTGCTTTTGCTTTTGCTCTTCAAAATAAAATAAAATTAAAATTAAAAACGAAGAATGTTCCAGCCCCCAAGTTCTTTTTAAGAAATAATTAAATGTACAGACAGTATCACATCTTTCATGACTACATCAATGTAGTCGTTCTTAGGGGAATAATGATGTGAGTGGCCCTAATTAGTAAGGTAATAAGAAGCATTTTATCGAAGCTCATTTTCCTCTGGAATGGATCTGGCAGGAACTTTGGATCATACTTCTTACCTTTTGTATGTGGAGGTCATAGCTAGGGTGTGGGTGAAAAAGTTTGCAAAAGGAATGTCCAACAACTTTACGAGATTTTTGTTTCTTTGAAGATTCGTCTTTGTGGAAGTCTCTGTAATAAACTAAAATGTTCCTGATAAAAGTCATCCTGTCAGGTGAGACCAGGCCTCACACGTTCCCTGTGAGAGCTTGTGATGGAATGGCATTGCTCTTCACTACCGTGGAAGTCCTGCACGACTCATCCACACAGACAGCAGTTTCAGTCTAGGGAAACTGTTTGGGCTTGCAAGTTGAAATCAGCCATTTATGATTTTGAGTTTCTGGGTGTCCTTCTGTGCATTAGAATTACTGTTTTTTGAAAAGGAAATAAAAATATTTTCCCAAAAGGTCACTGAACCTCAAAGGGTGTGAAATGAATTAGTAAATACGCATTTTCCTTTCCAATCTTGACTATTACACATTCAAGCAATGATAGAGACCAAAAGGAAAATAATTCCCTACTTTATTTTTTCAAATTAAGCTACACGTTTTGCTAAAGGAAAGAAAGATAATAACCTAATAATGCATCACTTAACTGCAAGAGGCTTTCTCTCTTTTATATCTTTTCTCTACTCAATCGATTTAATATGAAAATTTTAACTCTGAGTAATAAGAGAACAGTCATTCTTCAGCAGATGGTCATTGGTATCAAATTAACTATGTCCCACTCTACACTATTTAAAAATAAATCAATACTGATGATGCCTGCTTGTTGTGTTTTTTTTTTTAAAGTAAAAGAAAATCAGCTGATATTTTAATATGCAGCCACTACTGAGAACCATAAGGAAGTAACTCTCTAAGTACAGAGTACTGGAGAAAAATTAGCACTGCTGAGAATTTGCTGGGAATGCATTTCTCTAGTCCAACCAATACCCACTAAAGCAGAAACTCAGAGGGTTACATACTGTATTTATTTAAACACAGAATTTTAAATAAATTCTGTGTTTGGTTCTCATGCATATTCAAGAGTGTGAACAATAATAAGATTGTATCAAGAATTGTGACTTTTTTACTAGTTAATAGGAATCAGACCCATTCATTAACTACTCACAACCAAGAGAATCACTTAGAAATAAGAATCGTATTTTATGCATTTTCTATATCCCCATAGAACGTACTATAAATGTATAAAACACAAATGCAAAAAATTGAATTATCAATATGTATGCATTGATAAGCTTGTCTCTATGTATTTGAAGGTGGTTTGTGTTTAAAATGGAAAAAAAAACTGATTACTTTGGACTGAATGCATGTATCTTTCCTCCCAATTCATATGTTGAAATACTATGGAATTTGTTGCAGCAATTTTAGACAATTGAGACACTGAATATGTTTATCATTTGAATATATGAAAGTTATTTTCTTCTCAGGTTGTTTCTGATTTTTTCTGTTTTAGAGTTGAATAGAGTTGGAGAAAACCCCACCATTTATTTACTCAACCAATATCCAATGGACATGTGACTGCTTTCCAGGTATTAGTCTACACTGTGGAGATACTTCTTTGAGAAAAATGATAGGGATTCTTGTCCTAGAAGAGATAGTTTCTTGGTAGAGGGATCAGAAAATAAGCGATAATCACAAAGGGAAAGATGGTGTATCATATTTTAGAATGGTATGTATAGAGAAAAATAAAGAGTAGGCTGAATAAGGAGAAGCAAGGTTTCAAGAGACAGTAGGAGGTAGGGAGTGAATCTTTAAATGGAGCAGTTAGAGTAATCCCCTGAAGGAAGGGGAAGTTTGATCAACGGCTAGAAGATGAGCCAGTTAGGTTTCCACAGACATGAAGCAATGTCTAGAGGAAAACAAAGCCTGAAAAGGAGCAGCATTTCTGGGTGTTTGAGGGCAATTATGGGCCCAGTGTGCATGGCTCATTGCTGAAATAAGAATGATATAGATTTCCAAATGATCCAGGGGAATATAACTTTCAGTCTGCTAGATGTCCCATATGCAAAGTTGGTGTTCCCCCAAATCAAAGAATTGTCTAAGGACCAACAGAGGTTAAGAGTAATAAATACTTATTGAGAGACAGTTCCAGAGTGAGCCAGAGGGGCCTGAGGCATTGGCAAAGACCTCATTTATCAAAGGAAATTTTACAGAGCAAAATCACAATGTGAGAAAAACTTGGGTCACAAGTATGATCAGTCAATATGATTTCAAGTATAGTCATTTGGGTAATATTTATCCAGTAACATTGGATCAATATTACCAGAAGCAAGTAACATTGCAAGTATACACGGAAAGAATGAAGAACTTTTTAGCAAGGGATGGGTCCAAAGGTCTGTTCATCTGTAAAGAAGACTGGCATCTACCCAGACTTTGTTAGACCAGATGTTACCACTTATCTGATCCCTTGGAGACGCATGTAAGCCTGGTCAATCTTTATCTTGATGCCTGGCTTCCAACAGAAATGCCTCTGGTGACAGCAGCAATGGGTTTTCATCCTTTGCATTGATGTTCTAGAGGGCCTAGCCCTTTCTGCCTGCCTATAAAATTTCTAGCTAACTCAGTTGCCCATAATATTGTGAGCAAGTTGGGGAGAGCAAAGAGGAGGCCCAAGAGACAGCAACCAGGTGAGCAGGCTGGATGTTGTGAGTGACATGAGACACTTTGCCCTTTTCTCAAACTAAAGCAGGAGTCATTGGGATGATTTGATGGGGCTTAGTTTTTTTTTTTTAATTTTCATTCATTTATTTATTTATTTTTTGTCTTTTAGGGAAAGGTCTAGAGGATGTTCAGGGTCTCACTACTAGATCAGACTCTTAGTGATTCTCCTGTTTATAGCCTCCCAAGAGCTGGGATTACAGATGCGTCCCACCATGCCCAGTCTCAATCACTGTCTTAGCATGCTACAGGGGTGGGACCAGCACTGCAGGCCCAGGGATTGAAGCCCTAGCCTTTGAGCCTGCTTGCAGGAACTTTAATCCACTGAGATATTTGGCCTGCCTTTGGTGCTTAGTTTTTAAATGAAGGCAGTTGTTAGCTTAGGATACACTGGAGTGCTGCGAGGTTGGGGGAAAGGATAAATCAGAATACTATTGGCACTAATAGAAGAAAAAGGTAATTGTTTAGACTAGGATGGCAGCACACTCTCTGGTGGAAAAATTCTAGATAAAGTTTAAAATTGTGCTCAATAGAAGTTATTTATGAGTCAGACATAAGGGAGAAGATAAAAAGATGCATCTCACAGACCATTGTCAATTTTTTTACACAGGTAGCAGCAAGAAAGACAAACAGAAGCAAATTATCGAGAAAAAATTAAAAGCATGGTAATAAGATTATAACAATGTTTTACCTTTAAGCCTAATAGTGTCCATCTCTATTGCCAAAAAAATTGAGAGTGAAAGACTCTTTCTTGATTCAGTTTGTGCTTGTCTTTATGACAATTATGTGCTGAATTTAGGAATCACGTTGTCTGTATATTTTATACTGTTCATAGTACTTTCTCTGAAAGATACACAGCTAGTAGGTTTGCATTCATTTATATATTTAGCAAACATTCATCTAGCAAGGACACTGCTGAGACATTGTTAACAAGATATACATGTTGGTGCTAATAGCTTTGGAATAAAAGCGTAGACAAGATAAGTTGATGATGCAGGATTCTTCACAGAAAACTGATAACTCATTTTATCTCTATACCTTTTTGTGCTGTCTGATACCTTAAAAAGAAAGCTCCTGAATTTGACTGTCAAAGACTGACTGATCTTGGTAAAGAATATCTGTGGAATTAGCCTAGGTGGAAACAGTGCCATGTTTCTCAACATGAAATCATAGGGAGATACCTGACATCCTGGGAAGCCATTAGGAGGATTGGGTAACGTGGACCTGTCTTAAACAACTTGGGAAAATTACTTCGTTCTTTCTAAGCAAGTCTGAGGAATATGAGAGGTAATGGAAATATACAGGAATCATGAATTTTAAGAAATAATTACATTAAAAGACACATGGCTACTAGTAGTTCCCAGAATACTTCCACTTGCTTGAAACACACAAATGAAAGTGAAGCTGTTATGGAAGCCTGCTTTTGTGAGTGTCCTAATCAAGCATGATAAGGAACACGGTGAATGCTGGTCCTCAGTGTCATTTAACAGAAAGACAAGCTCACGAAAGAATTGGAGTGTGGCCTCAGCCACCCTGTTCACTGGATCCGGAACCTGGTGATTCTTCATTCTTCCCTAAAGTCAAAAGTACTGTGGAAGGTGACATGATAAGGTAGAATCTAGTCAGGATATGGACAGCCATGGCAGTGAAACCAAAGACACTCATCAAAATATCTTCCATAACTGCTTCAGAGAATGATAATAATGATGGTGCAAAGTGTCTCCCAATCTAGGAGGAGTATTAGGCCAGCGAGATACCTCAGCAGACTAAGAGCTTGCTTAGGCAAGTGCAGGGACTGGTGTTCAATGCCAGGCACCATATGCCACCCTGGCCTCATCCCCAGGTTCTCTGAACTGACCACCGAGATTGGGCATGGTGGTGCATGCCTGTAATCCCAGTGCTGGGGAGGCTGAAACAGGAGGATCCCTATGAGCCTGAGCTGCATAGTGAGACCGTGTACAAAATACATTAGAAGTATTTACAATGAAATGCTGCCAATTTTTTTTTAACTGTAACATTTCTTCCAAAATTTAAATAGTCAACATATTTTTCCATTATGCCTTATTTGTGAAACATGTTTTACATGAATACAATAGTATAGAAAGTGCAAGCTTAGAACTAAGAATTTATTTTTCTTTTTAAGTGAAGTCATAACAATGACCCCTGAAGGACAAGTTTACAAAAGTTACAATTAAAAAATAATAACCATCAGGCGCTGATGTATTAAAATGATTACTTGTGCTTATAGTCAGAGTTTTTTATGGACCTAAAGATCCTGGCAAAACTATTTCTATGAAAAGCCAAGATTTTTATTGATCAAATGAAATTTCCTAAATGATTAAAAATGTTACATGCTTTGAAAGAGCAACATTAAAATTCTATCTTTAAGACCACTTATTTTTTACAGTCAAAAATGAAAGGTTATCCCTGGCAGTTAATGTTTAAACTGTGTTTTACCTGTCCCTAAATGAGTCATGAAATGATTTGATGAATTGGATACAATTTGTGCATTATTTGATGAAAATATTTTTCTGTTCATTAGCTCAGAGGACATTTTGAGGCAGAAAGATAAACATGTTACATTTTGAATCTTTCCTTTGGGGAAAGGCTCTACACGTTAGGGCATTACCCGTACAGAAATGATGGGCTCCCAAAATATTGTCACCAAAACATTTCTTCATCTTCATTTCTTCCCCACCTTCACATAATAAGAAATGTGCAACCAAAGTGAATCTTACACACAATCACTTTCAGGAGCATATTTTAGCCGTATTGGGGATCTCCGTGTCACCTTTGGGCCCTACCAGCTGCCTTCCAGCCCCAGCTTTGCAGTCTTGCTTCTGCTCGGGCTCAGCCTCAACACTGATACTAGGCACCCTGGAAGACCAGGCCAGTGTGCTGGACGTGTGCAGGGCACCACGGCTTCATTATGGGAATTCAAGGGAACTGAGCGCTTTTGCAGCGAAGTGCTTCAGTGCAATACAGAAAATTCAGGAAATTTGAGTTGGTGAGCTAGAGAAGGCATTGGGAAGAAGCATATGATTTTATAGGACACATTATTGTCAGGTAGTTCCTCACTCAAACTTTTCAGGGCCTTTTTTGTCTTGAGGAAAGCATTGAGTGAGAGAGGCCAAAAACAGTACCAAGAGTTTATTAGAAAAGTGAGTGGAGAAGGTATAACAGAGAAACTAGCTCTGCAAAGTGAACATGGACCAAAAGAGGAAAAGAGAAAAAGGGCAAAAGTAGAAGTCCGCTGTGGCCTGGGAGACCCAGGGTGGGCTCTGGCAAAGAGACACAGTAGCAGGCTCCTCGGCACCTCATCTCTTTTATGCCACCCAACATCTTGGGAGATTTCATAAGGCTTTATATGCAGGGTCCAGGATGTTAGGGTAAATTCTTATATATAACATATCCCACTCCTTTCCACACTGACCTTTGTCACCCCCTCTCTCCTATTTCAAAACCAGACCTAGGTAACAGACAGATAAAAAAAAATTAACCTCAATTTTTGAAAGAAAATGTCTGTGAGTCCTACAAGAACTTATACATAGTTCCCAATTGGCTTTTTTTTTTTTTTATGCATTTGGTACAGGGTCTCACTACGCAGCTTGGACTCATAGTGATGCTCCTGTTTCCATCCTTCCTAGGGCTGGGATTAGAGGCATGCACCACCAGGCCTGGTCTTGGTGGCTGGCTCAGCGTGCCCAGGGCAGGGGCCAGGATAGCCTGTGGTGCTAGGAACGAACCTCAGTCCCTGCGGTTACCTAAGCAGGTACTTAATCCACTGCCAATTGCCTTTTGGAAGGGCTTCAGGCCACTGCTTTATAATACCTGCACACACATCGGTAACTGTGTAATACATGTAGTCACCCTCCACAAATCAGTGCAGGCTCACAGGTGTCAGCTATGGGAGAAATTTCTTAGATGGAGAAATAAAGTTGGATGTACTGTAGAAAAGAAAATGTGTCTATTTTGCATGACTTTAACTTTGTAATTTTGCAAATCATCTGTTTTTCTAAACTTAGTTTCAAAGGACAAGCTCTGCTTTGCTCTGGGACATATGCTTAGCAGAGAATTATGACTTCTCAAAAATTATTACTTGAGAGAAGAGCATATGCCAAGTATAACAGAATTTAACTCCTAACTATCCCATTTTCTTCACAGATTTTTTTTTTAATTTGAATTGTTGCCTTGGATGGAATTCAGTGTTCTCATCTTCACATTTTAAGAGTCCTAGATATCTTGCCAACCACAGAAATCAAATTGTATTGGAATTGTAACACTTTAATAAGAACTTTCAGACATTCCTTCCCTACCTCATAGCAGGGCTCATTTATTGGAGTAATATTTTTACCAAGCTGTCAAACTCATTTTTTCTAAATGCTTATGAGATTCAATCTCTTGGTCCTCAAGCACCCATTCTTCAAGTATACTTATTGTATTTATTTCTTATATTATATTTACTATGCACATGTCTTTCTTCTAATGTCATTTAAGAAATGTCTACCTCCTGGAAACATTGTTATTTTCCATCACTAGGACAAGAGTGCTACATGAAAAGGCCTTTTCCGAATTCAAGTAGCAAAAGCAGAGTTATTAAATCAGAGTTACAGTCAGCCACACAAAGTTCTCTTTAGACCGAACATCTTTTTTATGATCCATCTGCTTTCTCTCTCTCTGCAAAGAATATTAACATCTGTAACCATGGGAGACAGGTTTGGAGAAGATGAATTTCATAATAATATGAAAAAGAAAAATAAGATCAGAAACAATTCAGTAAGTAGCTTTAGTAACTTTGCTGAGAATCTAGAAATTAAATGAGATACTTAAGTAAAGCATGCTAGGAGAATGGTTCTAGCTCTTTATCTCAAAAAAAAGAAACCTTTTAAAGCAGAAAAGTTAAATTTTCTTCTTAAGGCAGAAGTACTATTTCTGCACTATAAAGTGTCTTAGTTTTTAATCAAGAGTTAGTCAAATGTCAAACTGGAGATTCCCATCCCAGCTCTACATTTCTCAGTCTCCTTTGAAGGCAATGTGAACAACTGCTTTGTATCTGTATATTCAAAATAGTTAGGATAGATATACAGCTACTTTCTCTTAATTCAATGAATAGAAAGATTTGTACTAATCTTTGTGTATAGTTGGTAATAAGTGATATGATAATGTTTATTGCTTTCTTCCATTGTATTAATGGAATTTGGTGATTGGAAGTCAGCAGTACTAATTATACTAAGAAAGCATGAACCTCATCAATAAATAGAAACATAAAGGAATAATCATACAATGTCTATGAAATGCCAGTATCAAGTTATGGCTTCAAACCCAAAATGGTGTTTAGAGGTAAAGTGGAAATAAAGTTGGCGTAGTAAGCATGTTATTAAGAATGTTGATCCAATATTACATGTAATCAGTGAAGTCCTGTTGCAACGAAAAATGTGGAGCCATAAATTCCATCGGAGATGGTAAAAGGAGCTTCAAAGTACTCAGATACTTGAAGTAAGGTGAAGCAAGCTCCTAAAATAATAGTAATTGCGAGGGCTTGGGTTATTTGTTTCGGTTTCCTTCTAGTAAGCTGTGATGAGCTCAAGTAATTGATACGGCTGAGGTCAGTAGTACGGATGTATTTAGTAATGGGACTTCTAAAGGGTTTAAGGGGCTAATCCCTGTATGTTTGTGGACAGGATATCATGTCTGCATCTTGTACTATGAATAACCACTATGAAGACAACAATATGCAATGTATTAATTATTGAAACTGTCCTGCTAATTGGTTTTGAAACTGTTTCATTACTATTTGTTTCTCAAAATTATTTTAAAAATCAATATAAATAAAAAAGTAAATAAATAAGTATAATATGGGTACTTTCTGACCCAGCAATTCCAAAAACAAACAAATAAACAAAAAATCACCAGGGCTTCTCAGAGAACAACTAGAAACAACAGATCTAAGGCAAACTGAACTCAGAAAGGTAATCATTACCTTTTTAAAACATTTATATTTTAATAATTTTATTGAGAAAGAAGTAGCAATGAGATAACTTCAAAACAGGTTAGTAGTACAGTTATAATAATTGATACATTGCATATTGTTGTCTTTGTAGTAGTTTTTCCTAGTACAAGATGCAGACATGATATCTTGTCTAAACACTACTAGTTCAAAACCTTCAAAAAAACCCTTCTCGCTGAACTAAGAGAAAGTAGCTATATATTTATGCTATTGTGTATATATATATATATATATATATATATATATATATATATATATACTTTTTCCACTACAAAACGGTTCATTTATATCCCATTTTTGTTTACTTTTATCAGAGATGTGTATTCCATTGCCATTCATATATTGTAGGTGCATGAATTCAGCAGAGTAATCCAATATAATCCAGTAGTCTATAATAGTAGTGCGTTATCTGCAAGACTGGTAGTGTCAGAAGTCGTTGACTTGAGCCTTTTACAGCTCAGCATATTAATATGGCTTTACTTTTTATACCTTGATTTTATACTTTTCTGTGAGATGGCTAAGACCAAGATAAAGCAAGACCTATATAACCAAAAATGTTGTAACATTTAAGGAAAACCATAGATGGTTTGACTGTCAAATATTACATTAATATTTACCAGGGAGATCTAGAAATTAATATAACTATAACTCACTCCCACATTGAACTATTATTTTAAGACTAGCAATAGCAAAATGTAGACAGTTTACCAGAATTTAACTTCCACTGTGGTTTCAACAGACAAATGAATAAGAAGATCAAATACTAAGCAAGAGACCATGCCATGGGAAAATGTTTGCTATGTGTTTTACTTTGTCAGGACACTGCCATTATAATGACTTACATCACTGCTTTTAGTGTCAACTACCTGTTGGGGACATAGCTCAGCGGCATCAGATCCTGCCTGGCAAATGCAAGGCCCTGAGTTTGATTCCTAATACCAAAACAATGCCCTCAAAAAACCAAGAATGTCAACTCCCTGGAGATGACCAAACAGTATGGAAGGTAGGACTAGTTCTAAGAGTCAAAGAATTCTAATTGGTTTACTTTCCCTTTCTTTAGAGAAGATTTACATTTAAGTAAAAATTTCATTCATTTAAGGGAGCTTCTTTTACTCTGATACAAAAATGTTTTTTTAATCATGTTTTTTAAAAAGTCTACAATTTACTTTCTACCTTTTTTTTTTTTTTTTTTTTTTTTC
Organism: Octodon degus; assembly: GCF_000260255.1. Classification (NCBI taxonomy): domain Eukaryota; kingdom Metazoa; phylum Chordata; class Mammalia; order Rodentia; family Octodontidae; genus Octodon; species Octodon degus. The sequence continues at coordinate 9,937,741 of NW_004524596.1, read as the reverse complement.
CAGAACTGGGGATTGAACTCAGGCCCTTGCGCTTGCCAGGCAAGTACTTATTCTACTCAGCTAACTCCCCGGCCCCTACTATTTGCTTTTATATTTATTTTTCTCTATTTTCATTTCATGTAAGTTAGGATAAAAAAGCCTCTAGCATAGTCAGAATGTTTTATTATTTTTGTAGTACAAAATACTTCTGCCTATATAGTTTTATCAGTATACCTAATCCCATTGTGTCCTATTGAATTCTTACCTTCTGAGGGAGACACTAAGTAAAAATGCATCCCATTCTTGAGAAGGGATTTAAAGTTGGTATTCACTCTATTTTGAAACCCTGTAATATTTAGCACCTATTATGACATCTATAAGGAAAAATCTTTCTGCCATTGTTAAGACAAATCAAAGGTGTTACTTACAGGAAAGTTTTGAACAACAAGTTTAGTATCTACTTAAAAATTTGCTCTCTAGATAGTAAATCCTCATAGGGAACATCAATGGAATTTATAGCCAAAGAAAGTAATTTTAGTTTTGGGTAAAATTTACCAAATTATCAGTTTATCAACAATGAGAAAGGAAACAGAAATTCCAAAGACGTATGATCTAGTCTTTAAGATAATATTAAAATAGCATGAATGTGAAGTAATTTGAAAGTTATCATTTTCTATTTTTTAAAATATGTTTACTTACTAAATGTTAATTTTAAGAGTCAATATAGACAAATTCAGAGATTAAATCATAAATTCCAGAGAGATATAGATTAACTATCTGTAGTCTTTCTTTGGTCTCCATGCACAGTGTGTCCAAGAAAAAATAAGAAAATATGGATATAGAATTTCAATACCATTTCAATATAAATTCAATATTAAATTAAATCTGAGTTCAGTAGAAGTATAAATTTAAATTAGGAAGATAAAAATTCTAAGGTGACTATTACAAAAATTGAAAGTTATTTAAAGTTCTTAAGAACCATAGAGCCACCTTGCTTTATATTTTTTAATACATAGTTAATACAAAATAAACAATTTCTCACAGAAGGTTTACACAAATTGGTAATGGGCATTTCCCAAAGTGATCATACAACTGAAGACATATTGAACACGACTGTAGAACAATTTTATTTTAAAAATTTTCTTTTAGATCTCAAAAATTTTGTTTCTATGTGTGATTGAAATGGTTTTATTTAATTATAACATTTCACTTGTCAATCCTGATTCTGTGTTCTAACAAGGAACTCATAAGATACATAATTTTTTTTGTTTATTTGCTTTTCCGTACCAGGAGTAGAACTCCAGACCTTGTGCTTGCCAGGCAGGCACTTGTGCTGCTAAGCTATATCTGCAGCATAGTGTAATTTTGAGACCTAAAGTGTCTAAAATGCTGCTTTTTGTTCTTTAATCATGTGGCGCCCGGACCATGTTTCATATCTCCTACTTTTTGTTCGTCTTCTTTCTTTCAAGGCTAATATATTCTAAAGATCTCAATATATTGGTAAATAAGAAGTCATGCTGTGTCTGACATGTGCTAAAATAAATATTACAGCTGGTGATCTACAGCTGTTTGCCCAGTGTCTACCTCGACTCTCCTATAACAGCCAGTGACCTACAGCTGTTTGTCCAGTGTCCTATCTCAACTCTCCTATAACAGCCAGTGACCTACAGCTGTTTGCC
>NW_004524596.1:9934252-9935983 GCF_000260255.1 Octodon degus | reverse complement strand
GAACCGGGGATTGAACTCAGATCCTTGCGTTTGCCAGTCAAGTGCATTAAGCCTAATGGAAGAGAAAGTAGGTGGAAATCTTAAAGACATAGGAGTAAGCAGATAGTTAATGAACAAACCAAACTTCAAGGAAATACTTCAAAGTTTCAACAACTTGGATATTATCTTATTTAGAAGTTTCTGCATGTCAAGAGAAATCACCAACAGAGTGAAAAGACAACCCAAAAATTCAGAAAAAATCTTTACCAATAATCACTGAGACAAAGGTCTTCTATCTAGAATATATAAAGAAATAAAAAGAATTAGGCCCCCAATATTTAAGATGTAACCCGAGAATGGGCAATTGAAAGGCATATACACTTCTCAGAGAAAGAAATACAAGTGGTAAATAAATACATGAAAACATGTTCCACAGCACTGACCATTCAAGAAATGCAAATTAAAACAACACTGAGATAACATCCACCTCAGAAAAAAATGGCTATCATAAAGAAATCAAATAATAACAAATGTTGGAGAGTCTGTGGGGAAAATGAACCCTTCTCCACTGTTGGTAGGAATGTAGACTGGTAGAACCAATATGGACAGCAGTGTGGAGTCTCCTCAAAAAACTGGGACTGGAAATCCCATATAAAGCAGCCATTCCCCTTCTGAGTATTTTCCAAAAATAACTGAAAACATCATACCATAGTGATATATGTGCATCATGATTTTAGAAGTGCAATTTGTCATATCCAAATCTGGGAAGCAATCAAAAGCCCACCACCTGAAGAATGGATGAAAAAGATGTGATATTTTATACAATGGAGTATTACTCAGTTATAAAGAAAGACAAACATGAGGCCTGCATAGGTGAGTGGATGCAGGTAGAGACTATCCACAGTAGTTGGATCCACTCTAGTTTGAAAATAGAAGTCAATGTGTAGCATTCTCTCCATGACTAACTCTGTGTACTGATATTTCAATCTAAGCAACTACATCAAAAACAGTAACATGTAATACAAAAAAAAAATGCTTGAATACCTCTCATCTTGAACCATTTCTAGTGTCTTATCAATTACTATTATACTCTCTTTTAAAAGATTTTTAAAAAGTAAAAAAAAAAAAAAACCCACAACAAAATATTGGACTTTCTGGACAGTGTTAATTACAAACCTACACAATTGACAAGAACAGACGTTCTGATTCAAGAAGATTTCCTGAAAGTACGAGGAATTGGGCTGTGCATCTAGCAGACCAACACAGCAGCAAACCTGGCAAAGCACAGGGTTTTTAAGGAGTTTTGATGGGAGGGTGTTTGTGAGCTGGAGCAGATGAAAGAGAGCTAATCTTGGCAGGGCTACCTGGTCTGAGGGGGTACTTTCGATGTTATAAAAGGAGAGTTTCTGTGGTTTTCTGCCCAGGTCAAGGGGAAGTGAGCCAAGACCTGGGTACAGAATGGGGAGTGTTTGGGGCAGGGTTGCTGGGAAACCAACAGTCCTGAACTATCAGAAAGCAAGCAGTAATACTTAACTATTTGTACTATCATGCAAAATTACATCTGTTAATCTGAGGAACATATTTGATGATAAATGTACATAATATAACCATAAATGTTAATTAGCTATTATTGCTTTGAAATTGTGTAAGATATGCATTGTTTTTTTTTCAAAGTTTTATTGATAAACAGATAGCAATGAGACAGTTTCAAATCAAATCGAAAGTACAGTTTCAACAAATAATACACTGCAT
>NW_004524596.1:9862687-9928893 GCF_000260255.1 Octodon degus | reverse complement strand
TCTCCTATAACAGCCAGTGACCTACAGCTGTTTGCCCAGTGTTCTATCTCGACTCTCCTATAACAGCCAGTGACCTACAGCTGTTTGCCCAGTGTCTATCTCAACTCTCCTATAACAGCCAGTGACTTACAGCTGTTTGCCCAGTGTCTATCTCAACTCTCCTATAACAGCCAGTGACCTACAGCTGTTTGCCCAGTGTCCTATCTCGGCTCTCCTATAACAGCCAGTGACCTACAGCTGTTTGCCCAGTGTCCTACCTCGACTCTCCTTTAACAGCCAGTGACTTACAGCTGTTTGCCCAGTGTCCTACCTCGACTCTCCTTTAACAGCCAGTGACTTACAGCTGTTTGCCCAGTGTCCTGTCTTGGCTCTCCCACTCACCTGATACAGGAGAGGGGAACATTGGATTATAGTTCTTAGAAACACCTTCATTTGCTCATTTGACATGAAAATAAAAAAAGTTCCTACCTCGTTCAAACTCTTGCTAAATGTTAGTTTTTTGAATTATACTAAAGCACAAGGCCCACAGTCTTGTCAGAAACTTTCATCTTGGGGTAAGTTTAAAAAAAACAGTAATTCATATTTCTATTGTATATGTATCTTCATCACAGGATGCTAAATTGCTGTTCAGTTCAGGCTTTGACTACCAATTGAACCACTGTAGTTTTCCTCATTGTACTTCTTCGGGTTCCTTGAAGTTTCAGAACCTATACATTTATATTTTTCACTTCATTATAAAAATTTTTGATCATCCTATTTTCAAATACATTTTTCTTTCTTTTAACTCTTTTCTTTTAGAGGCCTCCATTTACACATACATTTGGCATTTCCGTGTCATTTCATTGCTCCTTAACTATAGATAGGTAAAATAAATATTTTTTTCTCAATTTTTTTGTGTCTACATTTTCTTCTTTTACTTATTTTATTTTTTATGTAGTTGGTACAGAGTCTCACTGGGCAGCTTGGACTTATACTAATCCTTGTTTCCAGCCTGGTCTTTGTGGCTGGCTCAGCATACTCGGGGTGGGGTTGGAGAGGTGTGCTGCTGGGGATCGAATCCAGAGCCCTCAACTTGCCTAGCCAGGTCCTTAGTCTGCTGAGCTATCTCACAGGCCCTGTTTACTTACTTTAAAGATAACAAACAACAACAACAAAAACAATACAGAGTTTCAAAACAAGATCTTAGGAAATCAACAATGGTTATTACGTTGCACATTATCTTCCGAGTAGTTGCTCAGACTACCAGACGCAGGCATGCAAAATTAATTGAACAACATAAGCACTAACGGTTTCTTTCAATGAAATGATGGAAACCAGTAGTACAATTATCTTTGCTATTATATATATATATATATATATATATATATATATATATATTAGATTATTTTGTTTCTTGCTACTTTTCTCCTTTCCTCTATCCCAGTTCTTTCCTTTTGAGCAGTTTCTTTTCCTTTCACTACATCCATTGCATTTTTGGGGTCTTATTTACTCTTTCAGTTTCTTAAACTAAGGAGACAAAACAATGTTTATTCATGTAAGTCTGATTTAATATACTTTTTCATTTATTTCTCTCAATTTTAAATAGAGAAAGATTTTCATTTTAAAGCGTCTCCAAGGTTATGAACTCTGAGGTCTATACTCATAAGGTATTACATTTAGTTATTAGAGCACTTTTGCAGATTTTAGTCTTCTGTTGAGATTGAGTATTTTTATTCACTATGTGTACACTATTGTTTAACAACTAAGAATACTCAGAATTGCTATGTGAGAAGACTAAAGTTTTTTTTCCAACAATGCCAACATCTGTGTTATCTCAGAATTGGCTTCTGTTGCTTTTAATTTATCTCGAGAAAATATTGTCTTTCCCTGTTTTATTTCGGTCAACTAACTTTTATTTTTGTATCTTGTACTCTGTTAATATATTATCACAGATTTTTTATAGACCTACTCTAGTTGCTGGTTTGTTTGTTTGTTTTCTTTTTCTTGCTTTTTTTAGGATGTGATTAATTTTATTGAACTCCAATTGTAATTTTTTTTTCTCTTGAGTAGCAATAAAATCTGATTGATTGTGTTGTGTTTTGTTTTTCTGTCTATGAGTAATTCCACACATGTTCCAGTTAGAATTCAGTCCATGATGTAGGTAAAAACTATACACATAATTTAGGGCTCCCTTTACTAAATACCTTAGAAAAGGCAGTAAAATTCTACGAAAAGTAATAATGAGGAAGCACCTGTCTTGTCCAGTTAAAATGTTGCATAATTTGCTATTGCTAAATAATTGATGAGATAAATCACTGTACATTTAATAGTTGAAAGAAACTAATAGTTCCATAAATAGAAATAAATACATAGGATCATTTGATGATTACTAAAAGTGACTTATTAAGACAATGTGGAAATTATTCTCTATAAATTTATGGAACAAATAACTCACTTTGGGGAGAAAAGAAGGGAAAAAGTAGGTTTATAATTCACTAATCACTCTAAAAAAATCAAAACAAAGCAAATATATTGAGAACAATTCATATTTTACAATGTTTTGTAGATTTATAGAACTCTGGAAAAATGTTGGCAGGGAGAGAGTGTGCTGTTAGGGAAGCAAAAGCTTCTCACCATTTATGCAAGCTTGGAAGCCATGTGAACATCTCAACCTTGAAAATTATACTCTAGGTTAGAAAATGGAAAATCAGGGGAAGGTGGGAGAGACTGGTGTTAATATAGGAGGAGGAGCCCTGTCCCCTACTGCTGCAAAGATTTTCTCAATAATGGGTGTTATTAAACTTGCAGGAAGTCTAAGATCGCAGGCAAGAGTTTGGAGGTGAGGAATCAGTCCTCAAATTAGCCAATTTTTTAGCACCAAAGCATTTCAATATCTTTTAATTCATGAGTGTTGATTTGAGTCAAGATTTGTTTATGTGAAGATATTTATATGTATTTGAGGAACAAAAGATTACATTTTTGTTTTGGAAATGTACAGCAATTAACTCTTCATCCTCCTAAACTATTTTTATTAATTTTTGACACTCAAAAGCTGACTTTACCCCCCTTTTTTAACAGAGTAATAAGATTTTCCTTGTCTATGTCCCCTATCTCAACATATTTCTTGTTCTTTGCCTTTAATTCTTCCTTTTAATCTTAAAACAGTGGGTTCACATAAAAGTGATCTGTGGTGGCTGTTAACATTTTCTCTGAACTGGCTCTGTCCTTAGCCCCTACAATCTGGCTCTCCTCCTCAGCAATTTTCTACTCAAAAGACCTAATTATTAAAGCCAAAAATATGTTTGAAAACAATGCTTCCACACTTCCACCATGCCTTGTGGTCACATTCTTCACAGCTATTTACAGTACATGAATCATGTTTTTTATCCTCCATAATCAACCCCAATCTTCCCACAACTTTCCCATCAGTGGTGATAAAGCTTAACTAGGCAAACCATTCTCCGAAATGTCAGTACTTATGTCTAAAGTGTTCTGCCCAATTTCACATTTAATGAGAGAAGTTAAAATTGTTCAAGGAAAACATGGCCAGGAGAAAATTAATGTAAATTGGGATGAAGGCAAATAAGGAACTTGCTAGTACAATCTTGACCCGTGTGTCAGCTTCCACTACTCTATATGGACACAATAGCCTTGTCATGGTTTTATGGAATATGGTCTGCCAGTTAAAATGATTCTGTTTTCTTCCATTTTAAAAATTTTCAGCCTACCAAAAGTAAGTAGGAATAAGTATCTGATGTTCATTTTCAAATTTTATATGCCATGTAACACAAACTTCTGGAAACTCTAAAATTTTGTCCTTATCCCCATGATCAAGTGAGCATGTGAGTGTCAGAAAGCGATCTACTCATTACGTAGCCCAATGAAGATGCACACCCACTTGGTCTGTGGATATGTGGAGTGAACCTTCATTGAATCTCACTGAAGATAAGAGACTGAGTGAAGCGGTGATAGTTTCCAGATTGCACAGCGAGTTCTTGTTTTGAATTTCAGAATACCTAATGAACTCTTGTTAATCTATTTTTAATTGGGAGAATTACTCTGAAAAGTTCAAAGAATAGTTTCATTCTCTACATGGGCATCCTAGGGTTACTTCTGCAAAACAAATATGGCACCAACCTGTCAGACATGACTCGATTCGAGAAATAAATAAATACTTAAGAAGTTTATAGTTCCAAGAAAACAGACAGACAAAACCTAGGAAGGAACTCAGACCACCACCAATGAAGGGAAGGGGAAAACCTGGTGTTATGTATATTCTTTCATGTTACCAAGCTCCCATCCTTCAGGGGCACTCCTTCTCCCCAGGCCCCATAAGCAACACCTGTTTATTCTTTCAACCAAGCTCCTCCTCAGAAATTGCTTCAAGAGGAAGAGGTCTGCTTTGTCCTACTATGCTTCTTCTCACAGTGCCTACTTCTGAGGTAGGCCCAGTAATGTTAATATGAAGGTAGAAAGACTCAGGTCTTTGCTCTAACTCAAGACAACTGTAAACACATTCAAGTTCCAGAGTGCACTGTGGAATGGCTGAAGCTTTTGTTGCAACTGCTTTATAGTTGAACATTTTTTTTTTTTTTTTTTTTTTGGTACGTAATCCTGATTTCTTGATTCCTTCACCTACAGATGTTTCCCTGAGACCCTCTGTTAAAACCCATGTGTACACTTCAGAAAGTTTCCTGGAAAATTAATTTTATTGTTTTAAAGCATTAAAATTCTAAGACAGCGTTCTAAGGCATTAGAGTTGTTTTCTCATTCTATGGAAAGTCAGAAAAATGTTACCTTCAATGCTCCAAAAGGAAAGACCAGTAAAATAGAAATCTATGCATAAGGTTGCATCTTGGAAATGGAAAATTACCTTGAGAATATCTATCTGAGAAGTATTAAAAGATGGGTATATATACACAGTCGGCAGTATAATGGAGACTTTAACCATCTTGTCCACTCTGTGAAGGCATGGGTGTCTTATTTTTGCACCAGAAATTGAACTCAGGACCTTACGCTTGCCAGCCAGGTACTCTGCCACTGAGCTGTATTTTGGCTCAGTGACACTGTCTTGAATTTTAAAAGAAATTTGAGTCCTAAACTGAGCTTTGCCTCTTGCTACCTATATCATAGGGAGAGACTTTTGAGATTGTTGATTTTTTTCCCTCTGTAATATAAACTTCAACAGGGTCATTTTGAGTAGATTTGAGGAAACATTTGGGAAGTGCTTTGCATGGTGACTGTCATAGAAAATTTAAAAAATGGCTTCCTCTTTGTATTTTTTACAAACACTGCATTTAATTCTTCACATCATCATATAAGGTAGGATTTTGTTTTGGTCTGCATGGATAAATAACTGCTAATGTCACAGAAGTGGAAAAGTAGAAAGCAAAATATATGAAATAGTCAATAGGTCATAGTTAGAAAGGATGAAGAGATCCAGTGACCTAGAAGCACAAGTACTCTAAGGGACAGAACAGGAACTAGGACAGATCTCCCCTGGGGCTCTTACTATGTTCTATGCTCTAGTATCCAATAAATGCTTGCTTCACTTACAAATTCATAATGTAAGGCAGAAGGAAAATTTTCTTTCATGAGGAAAAATAGAAGTAAAAATGGATTTTTAAAAACAAGATGAAAATCCCTAGAGGAAATCATTTAGATAATCGGGGACCTGAACCTTCTTAAATTGTGTTCTTGTAAGTTTTCTAAAATTTTAATTGCACACTTAAAAGAAACTTATTAATCACTATATGCATAGTATGAAAAATGGGATCCTGTTTAGGAGGCACTGGTTTTTCTTTTCCTAATGAAATATTCTTATCATGTGAGTGCTCATTCACATAAAAATACAAAAATGCTTAATAATTTTTATTTGCATACATATTGAAAGAATTCAACTTTTTAATTTTATGCAGAGCTGTTCCATCAGTAAATTCCATAACTGTTGCACAAATGGTAAAGGAGATAACATGTTTTTGGGTTTTTTTGTGTGTGTTTGTTTTGTTTATGACTTAATCATCACATAAGTTTTCCAAGGTCATCATATAATTTGATTTTAAATTTTGTTTTCTGTCTAGTAACAGATTAAATCTGAGATGTGATAGGAGTTAACTCAGCCACCTCCTTCTGCCTATTTGTTTTTCCTATAACAAATTACCTTCATTTCCAGCTGTAATTGGAGGAGCAGAATAATATGATGGAACACCACTGCAGGCTGACCCACACAATTTCTTGTGATGCTTGGGTTATGGATGAATGGCCATTAGATTGTGTTCTTTTTTGAAACAGGGTCTTGCTATGCAGTTCAATCTAACTTTGAACTCAATATGCAGACCAGATTGTTCTCAAACTCTGGTGATCCTCCTGCCTCAGATTCCTTAGTTCTGAGATCATAGGCATGTACCATCATACCTTGTCTTCAGTTTCATAGGTTTGTAGCATTTTCCAGTATCCCTATGAAGAACAAGGCTTTCACATCAAATGACATCAACCAAAATTTCAAGAAAACAAATGTACATGTATAAATTTTCTTTGAGAAATTTGGTGATCAAATAGAATGGAATGTTCAAATAGTTCTGGTCCTCTTATGCTGCCTTAGAACATTATGTGTTTTAATAATTAGAAAGTTGCTTATAATTCTGCTAGAGTGATGGAGATAGATAATTCCATTGAGAATGTAACAGTCCATTGCATCTGTATCCACAGTAGATATGTATGCAGAGCGTAATGCTAATCACCACTGTTCAGAGGACTGCATTGCAGGACACTGAGGAATGAATTGCTAGCTTCTCCATCTAACTCTAGAGTTTCTATGTGTTTAATCAATTATCTGCCTTCAGTGCATATTCTTCCTTTAACTTATTAATAGCATTGTCTGTATCACAATTTAGACAAGCTAAGGTAGTCATGTTTTGATAGACACTACACTCTCATGTCTTCAGCGGGACCACCCTTTTCTAAGAAATAATTAGTTAGGTGGGTGTTTTTCTATATGGCTGACTTCATCCATTTACATATTGATTTTCTGTAGTCTATTCTCAAAAGTTTAGCAGATTTTTCAGTTCTGAGAAAAGATTGGATTCTGTTTTATGTCAATCTCAGAATGTGATGGAGAAGTCAGCACTTCAGTTTTATATGCTTCCTTGGAATCGTTTTCAACTCAATTCATTTAAATGTTTTAAATATGTCACCATTTACATTGTTCAAAATTTGAACAATAAACCATATAGAAAATTTTCCCTGTACTCTTCTGTCTGTTCTTTCCTCTCCTATTTTCTGCGTTCTGTAAATATCTGTTAGTTTCTTCTGAATTCTTCTACTGTCCTTATACGTATATAAGCAAATCTGAATATTCATTTTTTTCTCTCTGTTATGCAACTGTAGCTTGCTTTTCATAGAGACTATTTGGAAAGCTTTTCATATCAATACATAGGAAATAAGTCATTATTTTGTCCAACTGTGTAATACTCCATTGAGTCACCATTGCACAATTTGTTCAAGCAGTTTTCATTAATGAAAGTTGATACATTTTTATCCTTTTACCTTAACAACAGAATAGTACTGATTTATGTTATTTCATCCATTTTTAAGTATTAATGGAATTCTTACACAGAAAGAGCATACCATTTATTTTAGTAAATATTGCCTGTTTCCTAAATGGGCTGGACCATTTTTTTCACTCAGCAATAATTTTTAAAAATATATTTTTTCCAGTGTGTGTTCCCTACTTTATAAACCAATTGATTGAATGAAAAATAGCATTTCATTATAATCTATATGATTAGGAGTAGAACTAAACTTATTGATTTCACAACTGATCATTGAGTACCTATTATTTATGCTTTGTTATTGTAGGTTATGGGAATATAAAAGTGAACCAAGCAGAAAAAGATCATCTATATACATACATTTGTATACATACCATTAAATATAAACATATTGAGCTATATTCTATTTCAGATCGTGATAATTGTGATGAAAAATAAAATTAGTGTAAGACAAAGTAGAAGCAATAGCCAAAAAGATTTCCTCAATAGGGAGGCATTTTGCAAAACTTGAAGATAAAGTAGACCAAACATACCTGAGGTAGCTGAGCTCCACAAGGAAGAACCAGTATAAAAATTCTCACAGCACAGCATAACTGAGAGTTTGGAGGCTTGCTGTAGTCCATGCGGCTGAGGCAGAGCTGAATAGGGGGCATGGAGCAGAAACTGTCAGCGAAGCATTGAGAGGCCAGAAAGCTTAGTATCTTACAGACAGCTAAAACAGGTTGGCATTTTTCCTTGAGAAAATGGGAAGTTACTGAGTAACTGGACTGAAAGAAAGACATAATCTGGCATATGTTTTAAATAGATTTCTCTCATTGCTATTAAAATTAGTACACACAGAGCACAGGAAAGCAGAAGGACCAGTTAGAAGGCTACACCGGGCTGGGGAGATAGCTCAGTGGTCTAAGTGCCTGCCTGGCAAGCATAAGGACCTGGTTTCAATCCCTGGTACCACATGCAGTGCCGGCACCAGAGCCCCTGGTTTGCAGTGCTGTCCCAGAAACCAGGCGTTTCTGGGCCAGCACTGCAAACCAGGGGTTCTGGTTTGGTGGTGCACTCCTGTAGTCCCAGTGCTGGGGAGACTGAGACAGGAGGATCACTGTGAATCTGAGCTGTGTAATGAGGCCCTGTACCAAATAGAAATAATAAAAACAAAAAAAAGAAGGCTACAGCAAGTATCCTGTTGAGATGAGCAGGGTTGTAGTGGGTGGCACTAGTTGTTAGTTTTATGACAAACAGCGCTTCATGAAGGATCATAACTGCCAGACACAGGGAATTAAAAAAATAATCTAATGCTAACATTCCTGGCCTTAAAACTAGAAAGATGGGATTGGCATTAACTGAATGTTTTGTAATACGTATCATTATTTCCATTTCCCTCCCTGCAGTTGCTATTCACATTCTTTGTTTATCTTGCAGCCCTGACTGCAATGTTTTTCTTAAAACTTTCTAGATTAGCTAGGCATTGTTTAATTTTTCCAAGGCATATCACTCTTATGTAGTTATCACGAATTATTGTTCTAATTTGTATTTTTCTTTATTTAATCTTGTTTTGTGGTCTTATTTCATTTGATTCCTGTGAATTAGCACCTCCTGAATTTTTAGTTAAAATTGGATACATGCTCCTGCTCCAAAATAAATATATTTTTTTTGTTTTATATTTTACATTTATATCTTTAAATCATTACAAATTCATTTTGATGAATAATTAAGTGTATGAGATTGATTATGTCTGACAACTATACTGTATTTCCGATTCATGTGTTGAATTATATCTTCACTGTTTTTCTAACATAAATACCTAAATGTACTTTGGTTCTGACTCTGGCTATTTTTCTCTTTGGTCTTCTTATCTATTCATAAAATATGACCCTAGTGTTTTAGTTTTAAGATTTTATATTTAATTTAATAAATTTTGGAGCTAAATCTATCTCTAATTTTCATAGTTTCCTGGATATTTCTGTTATTTTGCCACTTGAACTTTAAAACCACCTTGATTAGATGGAAAAAAACCCATACTGATATGTTATCAAGGTCATGTGAAAAATATAACTTAGGGAGAATTAAAATATTTATTTTTATAGCTTTCTACAGAACAGGATTTTCATTTCCATTTGTTTCAGCTCTTGTTTTGGGGCCTGCGTGGAGGCTTGTTTGATTTTTTTGAGGCATTTTAAACATCTTTTTAAATTGGTCTTCTGACTTTCTTGGTGAGCATTAGAAAACAAAGCCTGTTCTCTGCTTCACCTCTCGATCGTCTCTCACACATGCCAACTATTCTTAGAGCTTGGGACACTGACAGGGACTGAAATTTTAATCTAACAGTGCCATTAGAAATTCTGAGAAAAAGTATTAGTTCCCCTAAAATAATGCATCTCATGAGAATGCTCTTCACATGACTTTGTAGGATATTACAAGGTCATGACATAGGATGACAGGAGTACAGTTAGTGGACACAGGTGTTACGAGATGGAACAGAAATGAAGCAAAGCAAAACTAAAAAAAAAAAAGTTGGACATCCTAGGCAATAGGCAAACGTGGCCAAGGGGAGGAAGACAGTGAAGGCAACAGGTCTTTGGGAAATATTTCTGTAGCTAATATTGTCCTTGAAATTTGCACATGAAGAAAGAGAAACATAGAAAGGCCATTTACCCACCAAGAACAGAAACCTGATCGCTCAATTTCCTCTGTGCCTCTTCTCACTTCACAGTTGCCTGATGCAGGCTACAGGAAAACAGGACATCTGCAGTAAGGAAACTTTCAAGTTCTTCATTAAGGTGTTCTAAAAGTCAATGACAAAAAAGGCTTTGGGCATCTTTGCAAATGATTACATAGGTGATATGCAAAGAAAAAGCTGCTTAGCCTTGGTTAAAACAAAGTTTACTATCATGGACCATATTTCCTGAAAATCATCTACTTGGCATATTCTTTGCCCTCTCCTTTTTCTCTGTTCTATATCCTTTCTGCTTTCCCCTTCCCTTCCTTCTCTCTCTATGTTGTCACTCTCTGTTTTCTTTCCACATTTTCTTCCATTTATTTTAAGGATTACCTTAAAATAAATTATATACTTACACTAAGAAATGTAAAAATATTTATTCTAGATTCTTACTTAAAATACGGAGGAATCTGTACTCCAAAAGAAAACAAAATATATGTTTGTTTCCCCTTCCACCCACTATGACCATTTGGGCATTATATTGGTTGAAAAGCAAAGCGTTGCATGTTAAAAAACATCTTTTGCAATATCTTCTGACTAGATGCCCAGTGTGATATTCCTGGTAACGAATATTTTAATTGACTGCTTTCATTCTCTGGAGCCCACAATAAAAATATTTACATCATTTACCTGACATTATCAGTACAGTCTGACATTTTTCTAGTAAAGCACAAAGGTCCCAGCCTTTTTGCATAGTCTTCCAGTGGTTTCTGGAAACCCTTCAGCCCTAGCTTCTGTGTCCTGAAGCTCTGGCTCATACGACATGCATTTCACAGAGTAATCTACTGAGAAAGAGCTGATGACTGCATTTGATTCCGCAGACTGCCATGTAACCAGGCTTCTCTTAAATACGTTGAGTCCTGTGTCCAATTTTTGAGGGATGCAGTAAAGTCTATCTCTAATTCTCAGAAAACAGTTGATAACAACAGGCAGAAACACTTCCTATGAAGAAATAATTATGTTTTTTAACTGATAGATTCGATCTCGGTGAGAAGTTAGGTGAGACAGTAAGGCAATAAGGTTGTCATCTCTCTGAAGCAAGCCTGAGAAAATGTAATTATATTAACATTGTTCTGCCATATTTCTGTCTTAACCCCTAAAAAAATGGAAAATAAATGTCTCAGGAAATTAAAGAATCTGGTTATTGGGAGCACGGCCTACAGGTTAGGACTCTGTGTGTGTGTATTTGGGACAGGGTATGCAGCGTGTACAGGATCTCACTGCATAGATCAGACTTGTAGTGATCCTCCTGTTTACAGCCTTCCAAGTGCTGGGATTACAGGTGCATGTCACCAAATCCAGTATCAATTGCACCCCAGAAGCTGAGCAGTATGGCAGGCCTGGACATCAAACTCCCAGTCCCTGCATCTGACTAAACAGGAGCTTTAATCTGTTGAGCTATTTGGTTGGCCCTTTCATATGAATCATCCACCTTTTTTCCAATAAATGGATTGCAAAACATTTTTATCTCTAGATTTTTTGAGCTCTAAATGACAGTACTCAGGCTAAATGGATCACAATGAAATAATGCTTCTTTTTTTCTTTTTGTGCTTTGAATTTATTATTGATCTGGTCCTTGATAAATAAAAGTAAGAATAGAGAAATACATCCAAGTTTCGGTGTGAAAATTGCTATTATGGATTAAAACAGCTACCTGTTTTATATTTAGAAGAGGGGAAAGGAAGAGTTTCTCTCTTAGGGAAGAATAAGATTCAGGGTGTGAGTCTACTTAGTCATTACAAAACACTACATCCTATCAATGCAGGAAAAGAAATACAACATACCATCCTTATTTACTTGAATAATGTATGTTTAAAGAGGAAAAATAAGAATTGATCATTAATCATTTTAGAGAAGTTTTGCCTGCAGAAGCTGTTATGTTTTCAGAGCAGCCTTTAAAGATGCACAGTGGAAAAAAATAAAAATAAAAAAAAGCCAGAAAAAATACCACTGGGGATTGGAGATGCCCTTATAAGATTTGTTGGTTTTGCCTCACATATGGATGCATCTGAGCCTTTGTAACAATACTGGTGGTGCTTCCTTTTGCTGAAGAATTTGTCCCAACATAACATGACTTTCTGGCTTGATTTTTGTTCTCTTTATCCACTGTTTCCACTGTCTTTTTTTTCCCTTTTCTATTCCTTTTTTATTTTTAAGGAAGCCCAACTAGAATATGGTGCTATAATTTCAGAGCTCCCCCCACCTACCTCTTCTGCTTCCTTAAAGGCTTAGAGGTGGAAGGGGTGTGTTGGAAGGAACTGAAGAAGGATGAGGGCATTTTTCTTATTGACTGTAGGGGGACTACCTTTGTTTGAGTAGGTCAAATAGTGATCTTTGAAAGATATAAGATAGCAAGGTGCTTTTTTTTAAAGAGGAAAAAACCTCCCAAATCAAATAAGAACAAAGACAAAAACAGAGCAACATGAAACCATAAAAATGGTACAAAATTTCAAGTCAAGAATAGAAAATTAACAATGGTTTTTATGTTGCATAATGCTATCAAATTTGTTGCTCAGATTACCAGATATGGGTATGCAAGATTGATCAAACAATTAAACATTAACGTTTCCTTTCAATAAACTTTAATTTTTTCCTTGTCCTTTTATTTTTTAATTTATTAGAAAGAGAGTATAAAAATAATAGCTAAGGCATTAGGAATGATAAATATTTTTTTAAAAAAACAAGAAAGGTATTTAATAGTCATTATATTACACATTGCTGTATTCAATGTAGTTACCCAGAGTACAGATGGTAACACATAAAATTGGCCAAAGTAAAAATTTTAAACACTAGTTACCCCCCAAAACTGATAGAAATTAGTAGTATATCATCTTATATGTCCTGTTTAAATACTTACATGATTTTTCCCTTTATTTTTTATTATCTTTTGTCCTTTCCCTCATCTCAATTGTTTATTCTCTATGTTAAATTTCTTTCCATTTTGCCCTATCTTTCAGATTTTATTTATACTTTCAAAGTGCTTTGCTTTTACAGGACCTAATAGCTATCTCAATGTTCAGCCCACATATTCTGAGTCCCCTACTCCCAGGATGTTGTCCAGAGGAGAAAGCAGGGACGTTGTTGTTGAATAACTACCAATAATCCAGTAGGTTGAAGTTCAGAAATGTTACATTCAGATGTCTAAGAGACATTGTAAATGTTTCTTACATTGCTTTTCCTCTTTGGATAAAGTTTGATCCATACTACATGAATAAAAGTAAAAGAGTAAAATGAAAAACAAATGAACTATTCCCGCTCATTTAGCAACTGGACATTAAAACACCTCTGGTCTGACAAACCCAAGGCAACTTCACTCTGCTATGCCAGGCTATTCCTGTGGCTGTCTTTGTCTCCTTACTGGGATAAAGAGACAGACACATCCTTGTTCCTTTCTCAGGTCTGGAGGTAGGTCCTCTGCATCAAGGTGCACCAACTGTGCCTCACACCTGTCCCATGTCAGGTGTCACTTGTTGCAGTTTAAGAACATAGGACAGTGAAAAGGACGAGAGGTTACTCATAGTCAACATCCTATTTAACCCCAAGAAGGCCCAGATGGGCTTCCTTTTACCACAAACCCCCCAGCACAAGAATCTCAGGAAAACATAGCCATGATATGAAGATTCTACGGTTTTTCATTGATAGGACTGGGAAGTAAGGATAAAGGAGGACATCTGTGCAGGACTTCATGAAAGGGATAGGGGAAGGACAGGGTGGATGGGGTGGTCTGCTATATGGCTGATCTTAGGGCTCATCTAAGCAAATTAATCAGAGTATGAAGAGGACAAGGACCAGTGATACAATTCTGTAAGACAAAGTGTTTTGATGCTATTTGGGTCTATGTTGTTGTAGGCTGTCTTCTAATCTTTAGCCAAGCATTCTGAAAAGTTTTGGGCTTGTGACCCTTATTAATGATATCTATCTCCTACATGGCTCTGAATAATGACCCCACAATTAACATCACTTTAATTATAGGAGAGGGAAGAAAAAAACCTCAGAATAATGCTTCTTTTTCATTAGTTGATGATAATCAAAGGAAGATTTAAAACTGACAATTTAGATAGCAACAGGTAATAAGAAATAAGAGCAAGTAGGGCATTATAAGGGCATACAACAAGTATAATTATTAGAAAATATATTTGCAAGCTGTCTAAGCACCAAAAATTTCTGTAGAAAAGAGAAATGCAGTAAATTTACATATGATTTAAGTCATAAATTAAATTTGACAGCATAGTGAACAAACACATAACTATAGTAATAAACTAAGTAGAACTGACCTGTCAGCTGAATAAAATATCATATTGTTTCATGATGAAAAGCCCATCTCTATGTGTTCAGCAGAGTCAATGCTAAAAAGAAAGGCAAAAAGAGAGGGGAAGACAGGGATATACCACGGAAGGATAGCATATTAAGTAAAAGTATGGTCTTCATGTTTGACAGAGTAGACTTCAGACTAAGACACATAAATGTGACAAACTTGAAAGTCACAAGCTCAAAATATATCTATATTAGTTTAAAATATCCCTATTCCAAATAAGACAATCATAATTCTTATAAGGCATAAATCAAGTTTTAAAAGGTTAAAAGAAATTAAGTCATAATAATAATGTTTACATACTACTCTTTTCATTTCACAAGCTTTTCTTTTTTAAATTTTATTTCATTTTATTTTAAGGAGTAAAAACAAAAGCAAAAACAAATAGCAGAAACGAAGACAGGAATGGGGTAACATTTAACAATATATAATACAGATTTTCAAAACAAGAATAACAAATTAATAATGGTTGTTACATTAACTATTTTTATTGTCAAATCTGTTGCTCAGATTAACAGATATAACTATGCAAGATTAAACAAATAATTCAATATTAATGCTTGCTTTCAACTAACTTTAATTTTTCTTGTCTTTTTTTACTTTAAAAAATTTATTTTGAAGAGAGTATAATAATAATTAATAAGACATTAGAATTGGTACCCAAGATGAGAGATATTCAGCTATTGTTTTTGTATTACACATTGCTGTTCTCAATGTAGTTGCTTCGATTTCAGATTTTAGCATATAGAGTTAGTAAAAGTGAAAATTTGAAAAATTAACAGCTATTCTTTAAAAAATGGGGATTATTAATACAGTCATTTCAGCCATCCTGTATATATACTTGCATGATTTCTCCTTCTTTTTATCCTCTTCTTTCTTTCCCACATCTTTGTCATTTAATCCTTATGTTCAGTTTCTTTCCATTTTGCTATCTTTATTATAACTTTCAGGTTGTATCTATTCTTTCAGGTTCTTACACTTGGGTGAAAATATTATATTTATGCATGTGGGTCTAATTTATTTCACTTATGAGTATAGTCTCTAGTTGCATCCACTCACTTATAAAGGCCTCAAGTTTGTCTTTCTTTATTGCTGAGTAATACTCCATCGTATAAAAATACCACATGTTTTTCAACCATCCCTCAGGTGATGTGCATCTTGTTTCGTTCCAAGATTTGGCTATGATAAATTGTGCTGGTATAAACATGGCGCACATATATCACTACGGTATGATGTTTTCAGTTACTTTCGGAAAATACCCAGAAGGGGAATAACTGGGTTGAATGAGATTTCCAGTCCTAGTTTTTTGAGGAGTCTTCACACTGCTTTCCATAGTGGGTCTACTGGTCTACATTCCTACCAACAGTGGAGAAGGTTTCATTTTTCCCTCAGCCTCTCCGGCATTTGTTATTAGTTGATTTCTTTATGATAGCCATTCTTTCTGGGGTGAGATGGTATCTCAATGTTATTTTAATTTGCATTTCTTGAACAGCCAGTGTTGTGGAACGTTTTTTAATGTATATATTTGCCACTTGTATTTCTTACTCTGAGAAGCATATATTCACTTCAGATGCCCATTTTTGGACTAGGTTTTAAAATTTGGGGTTCTGATTTATTTTAATTATTTATATATTCTAGATAGAAACCCTTTGTCTCAGTGATGGTTAGTTAAGATTTTTTTCTGAATTTGTGGGTTGTCTTTTCACTCTGTTGGTGATTTCTTTTGACATGCAGAAAATTCTCAATAAGATCCCAGTTGTTGATTCTTTGAAATATTTCCTGTGTAGTTTAGTTTTTGTTCATAAATGTCTGCCTACCTCTGTCTTTAGGGTTTCCACCTACTTTCTCTTTGAGCCATTGTTTCTGTTTTAATATTTAGATCTTTAACACATTTTGACTTTAGTTTAATGCATGCCAATAGACTCCAGTCTACTTTTAGTTTTGGCATGTGGAGAGCCAATTTTTCCAGCACTGTTTGTAGAAGAGGCTATCTTTCTTCCAGTGAACCTGTTTGGGCCTTTGTCAACAATAAGATGGCTGAGTGTGTTTGTAGTTGTAGCTGCATCTCCTAATCTGTTCTATTGATCCTCAGGTCTGTTTTATCTTTGTCAATACTATGCTGATTTATCACAGTTTCTTTGTAGTATTAGTTCAATTTGGATATTTTAATGCCTGCTGCCTTGTTTGGTTGCCCAGGATTGTCTTTGCTATTCTAGGTATTTTCTGATTCCAAATAAATTTTAGGAATGTTTTCTCTAGTTCTATGAGAGGTACAGTGATGTTATTTTGATAGGGATTGCATTAAATCTGTTTAACAATTTTGGGCGTATGGCCATTTTTACAATGTTGGTTTGTTGCATCCACGAGCAAGGGATATCTTTATATTTTCTCAAATCCTATTTGACCTCTTCTTTCAGAGTGTTGTAATTTTCACTATATACATTTTTTACTTCCTTGATTAAATTAATTCCTAAGTATTTTATTTTATTTCATTTGGATGCTATTGTGAAGAAAACTGTTCCTCTAATTTCTCTTTCATTGAGTTTGTTATCTGTGCAGAGGATTTTATTGATTTTTTGATGTTGACTTTGTGTCGTCCTATGCTACTGAATTTGTTTATTAATTCTAGGAGCTTCTTGATGGAGGTTTTTGGGTCTTCCAAGTAAAGTATCATGTCATCTGTGAATAATGATATTTTTGACTTTTTTTTATCTATTCTTATTCATTTTGTTTCTCTCTCTTGTGTAATTAGCTCTTGCTAATGATTGCTGAGCTATATTGAATAGGAGTGGTGATAGAGGCCTTCCTTGTCTTGTACCTGATGGAGAGTAAAATCTTTCAGTTTTTCTCCATTTAGAAGCATGTTTTCTGTTCATTAGTAATAGACGATTTTTTCTCAGATTGAGGCAGAGTCCATCTCTTCAAATTATCTGTAGGGCTTTCATTGCAAATGAGTTTTGGACTTTGTCGAAAGCCATTTCTGTAACTATTGAGATTATCATGTGGTTTTTGGTCTTGGCTCTACATTTAACCATCCTTGTATTCCTGGGATGAATCTTACCTGGTCATTGTGTATAATCTTCTTGTTGATTTTCTATATTCTATTGCTAGTAATTCATTGCAGATTTTTGTACCTATGTTCATGAGGGAGATTGGTCTTTTACTATCTTTTTTTGACTGGGTCTTTCTCCTGTTTTGTTATCAGTATAACACGTGCTCCTAGAATAATTTTGGGAGTATTGCTTCCTTTTCAATTTCATTGAAGAGTGAGGAGTATTGGGACTAAATCTTTAAATTTCTTGTAGAATACAGCTGTGAATCCATCAGGACCTGAGCTTTTTTTGTTGATAAGATTTGATTACATTTTCAATTTTATGGGCTGATTTTGAGTTTTTCAGAGTTCTTATGTCTTGATTCAATTTTGGTAATTGGTACCTATCTAGATATCTATCCATCTCTTGTGTGTCTTTGATTCTGTGGTAGTAAAGATTTTCAACATAGCTATGGATGATCTGAATTTCCACAGGATCTGTAGTAATTTTGCCCTTTAATTCTTTATTGCTTGCATTTGGGGCTTTTTCAGAAGGTTGTCTAAGTGTTTATTAATTTTATTTAATCTTTTAAAGAACAAGCTCTTTGACTTATCAATTCTTTGCATTGTTTTCTTTGTTTCAATTACATTAATTTCTGCTCTAGTTTTTATACTTTCCTCCCATCTTTGGGCTTTGAACTTGGTTTTTTTCTTCTTTTTCTAAAAGCTTGAGGTGCAGAATTATGGTATTTATTTGTTCTCATTGCATTTTCCTAATGTGTGAATTCACTTCTGTACATTTCCCTCTGAGAACTGCTTTATTTGCATCTCACAAATTCTAGTAAGTTGTGTTTAAATTTTCATTGAATTGTGGATATTGTGTAATTTCTTGTTTTATTTTATCTGTAATGCATTAGTTGCTAGGAGGGTGTTATTTATTTTCCATATGTTTATTGGGTTTTTGTGGTTTCTTTTACCATTAATTACCAGTTTCATTGCACTGTGGTCAGATAACATGCATAGTATAATTTCTGTTTTCTTGTCTTTGCTTATGCATGGTTTATGGACTAGTACATGGTCTATTTTATAGAACAATCCATGTGCAGCTGAAAAGAATGTGTATGCAGATGCTGTGAGGTGGGACACTCTGTATATGTCTACTAAGTCCATTTGTTCAAAGGTTTGGTTCAATTCTCCTATCCTTTCACTAATTTTTGGTCTGCTTGACCTA
Source organism: Octodon degus (assembly GCF_000260255.1). Taxonomy (NCBI): domain Eukaryota; kingdom Metazoa; phylum Chordata; class Mammalia; order Rodentia; family Octodontidae; genus Octodon; species Octodon degus. Next base: position 9,910,074 of record NW_004524596.1, on the reverse strand, counting down.
CCTTTTTGATAAAAGGGGTGTGAAAGTCCCCTATTAAGATTGTGATATTGGTTATTAGATTTTTGATGTTCATTAAACTTTGTCTTATACAATTAGGTTCTCCCATATTTAGTGAATACATATTTGTAACTACTGTCTCTTCCTTTTGACTTTTTCCCCCAACAAGTATAGTGACCTTCTTTGTCTTGTTTAATCAGTCTTGGTTTGAAGTTCAGGTTTTATGTGAACAGGATAGCTACCCTGCTTTTCTCCGAGCTCCTGGAGCACGTAGTATTGTTTTCCATCCCTTGAATTTCAGCCTATAAATTTCTCTATGGGGCTTCTTGTATAATGCACATTGTTAGATTTTGTTTGTTATTACATTCTAGCAATCTGTTTTTTTAATTGGTGAATTGAATCCATTTACATTTGTGATTATAATTGATATGTATTGGCTTATTGCTTGTCCTGTTATTTTCCTGTTGTTGTTTCCCCACTTTACTCTTGTTTGTTGAGTTCTTTCTATAGTCATTCTTGGAATTGTGGTCATTTGATCCTTTTCAAGAATATCTTTTCATACTCTGTGTAGGGTTGGTTTGGTTGGCATAAATTTTTTTAGTTGTTCTTTGCCATGGAAGTATTTTACTTCTCCATTAAACTTGAAAGAGAGTTTTGTAGGGTATATCAATCTGGGTTGAAATTTCTTTTCTTTTAGGACTTGAAATACTTCGTTCTATACTCCACTTGACTTGATGGTTTTTGAGGAGAAATCTGCTGTTATTCTGATGGATTTTCCTTCAAATGTGATCTGTTTCTTTTCTCTAATGCCTTCAGTATTTTGTTCTTGTGGTGAATTTCTGGAATCTTGATTATTATGTCTGGGTATAGTTTTGTTTTAATGTATTTAGTACAGGTTCTACATGTAGACTGGACTCCTTGTAATTCTCCAGTTTTCAACCTCCCAAGCATTGGGATTATAGGGGAATGCCCCCACATCCAGTCTCAATCACTGTCTCAGTGTGCCCTAGGGTGGGGCCAGCATGACACACTGGGGATCGAACGCAGGTCACTGCCCTCTGCCTCAGCGGGGGCTTTAGTCTGCTAAGCTATCTGGCCAGCCCTGGGTGTAATTTTCTTTGAGTTGATATTATTTGGAGTTCTATATGCCTTAGTTACCTTAAAATTAGATTGTTGCCCCATATTTGGGAAGTTTTTGCAAATATTTCTGCCTATGTTCTTTCAATATAGTTTGTGTTTACTTCTTCTTTCTCATTGATGCCTATTAGTCTTCTATTGGTCATCTTTATATTGTCTGGCAGGTGTTAAAATATTATTTATTGTACATTTGTTGCTTTTAAGAGAGTTTTCCTTTCTTGGTCACTAGCTGCTATGCAGTCTTCAGGGTCTGAAAGTCTATCTTCCCTTTCATTCAAATGATTTTTCCAACTTTTAATGTGGTTTTAAATTTTGTGTGTTGCTCTTTGAATCTATTTCATGCATTCTATTTCTTTCCTATATTGCTCATTCAAGTTTTTTAAATTATTTTTATATTCTCCTGTTTTTTTAAATCAGTGTCTTCTTTAGAAAAGCTTTGTAATTCTTTCATTGTAGTTATCATTTCTGTTTTTACCCATAGATTATTTCTGATCTAATTTCTTCTGTACCTTTCTGCAGTTGTTTCTGTAGTTCAGTTATATTATTTCAGGCATTTCAGGTATGTGACTTACAATGTCTTCTATACTGATGTCTCCTGGCTTTGTCTTGGGTGAGCTTGTGGACTGAGGTTGCATTTTGCTCCTTTTTTGGGTTATTTTCTATTTCAGAGCACACTCTTTATTTTGTTTTCTGTGATACATTTTTATGAAAGCTTTATAATAAGTATCACTGCAGTCAGAACCTCTCTGTAAATGGTCTGTTCTTTAGGTATCTCTCCTGTGTCAGTCTTGTTTTGTATGTGTCCCAAGATTTTGCCTCCTTTATTATTGATTGATAGTGAGATATTGCTTTCCACTTGACACATCCTCTGTCCTTCTGCATAGGACTTTGGTGAGGATGTTACCCAAATGATTCCCAATATTATTACCCAAGGGAGAACATATGATTAAGGCTTATATAGTATCCTGTTTACACTAGTACAGTTTGCAATACTAATGAGAGCTAGTGAAATTTAGAAATTGACAAACCTTTGTAACTAATGAGTTTGTACTTTAGACCATAGGAACAAACATCATAGATTTATAATGAAGCAGATCTTCAATTGGGAATTTCTATCTAAATTAGTTAGCCCAAGTTCTGTTTGGGCAACTCTCATTCATGTACCTGGAGTCTTCCAGGCAGCCTAGTTCACCCAAGTTACCCCCTGCCTTCTCTGTGTGGTGAGGATTCTCCTGAAGTTCTGTGCCTTGGTCAGGGGCCTGCTGGGCCTAGCAGTACTCCTCAGCTTACTGAGCTTAGTTATATGGAACTTGAACTCAACAAGCTGGGCCGGGCTGGCTGCTGTGCTTGGCTCCTTTTAGCTGTGCCCTGTCAAAGTGGATTGCTGGGCCATGCTGGCTGCTGGGCTCAGCAGATCCTTCTGGCTGTAGTCTGCCAAAGTGAATCAGCTGGGCCAGGCTCACCTACTACTCTTACCAGAGATTTATCAAGCAAAATAATTAGTTAAGATATAATGTATATGTCTTTGTAAATGTGCCTCAACTTACCTTTTCAAATATACTCTTATATCACAAATCATCATTTCTTTGGTGACAGCAGAAGTATTAGTAGGTTGTTCAAATATAAATCAAGGGAACAATAACCTTTGGGCATAATAAAAACAGAGATCAATAGATAAAAACAGAAACCTGAAAATATTCTACCTCTAGCAATTTGAAAACAAAATGTTCAACAGTTAATGTTTTAATTATCTACTTAAAGAAAATTGTAAAGTTACTAGCTTTCTGCAATGACATGATAAAAATATTCCATTTGGAGGATGTCTCATGTAATTCTAGCAATAATGAAAAATTCTGCGTCTTATAAAAACTCTATGAGTAAAAAGAACCCAAAAGAGAATGCTAACTCAGGACACTATAAAATAGCAACAGAAAATCAAAAGAGAGCACAGGGAAGGAAGAAAAGAAAGACAAAGCAAGCAAGCAGGTAAATAATGTGCTGGTGTGCTGAGGACAAATAAGAAAGACAATTGAGGACTAAAAGCGATGAATAAATTAATTTTCCAGTTTGTGGATAAAATAACATGGAGTGTACAATCCATAATTGACCATAATCAAGAATAGTGTGAACAAAGCACAGATAATCACATTAGTTCAGTCTAACTTCTTTGAATGCTTGTATAAAACAGTTTTAAGTCTAGGTGGTATGTATCATGTTATAAATAAGTAGTTTGCCATTTTTACCATGTTAGAGATAAAAAAAAGCTCTCAAAGCACAATTTTCAAGGAGAAAGTTATCTAGACATTACATAAAAACATCAGAACTATCGTTTATATTCAATTCTATTCAATAATATTTTCATTAATGACTATCCATGTAGAAATGAACAACATTGGACGAAGAAAGTAATATGTCCTGATCCAACTGATTTTACTTCAGAAAAACAGGACTAATTTATTGTTAGAAATCAAATGACATAATATTGCACATTAATAGAGCTTAAAATATATTAAGGATTATATTATTAAAATCTATGAAAGGCATTTAACCCAATTTGATTGTGATATCTGAATTAAACATCCAAGAAAACACGAATCAAGGCAGGCACTTTATCATGATAACAATGCACACCTAACTATAAAATGATGGAATCTTCTAAAGTAGAGGAAATTAGAGATATTCTCATGACATTTACACAAAAAATAAAGACTTTCCACTCTCTTGTCTATTATTTAATAGGCATGTGAGGTGTAGGACAGAAACTATTACTAAATTAAGAATTAGGGAAAAGAAGAAAATACATCTTTTTTGATAGTAACATGAAATAAGCTTAAAAGCTCCTAATACAAGAAATAAAACCATCAGTGCTGTGGTAATAGTGTACATGCAGTGTGTATAGAATATGTACTTTATACAACATACAATTTTTTTTTTTCCGAACCGGGTATTGAACTCAGATCCTTGCGTTTGCCAGTCAAGCGTTTATCCTACTGAGCCATCTCCCTGGCCCCAACATACAAAAATTTTAAAAGACATAGTAGAATTGAAACTACCATTAAAAATAACATGAAAAATTGATTTTAAAAGCCAAAAATTTGAAGCAGCATAAAACAGAATTTAGAACTGAAGACAATTATTAAAGAGAGAAAAGGTAAATATTAACATTTTGATATATTACTCTTAAAACATTTTACAAATAATGAAAGAAGATATAAGAGAAACCATTTAATAATAGACAAACACTCAACACATAAATCAGATATTTCAAGTATTACAAAGAGAGCTATAAAGCATATAAACTGTACCAATTACAGTGTTTAAGCCACCTTGGTAGTGAAAACTTATATAATTTGGTGAAAATTTAGCATTTTTAAAATTCTAAATCTTCTTCATCTTTTCCTCTTGTATTAGATTCAAATTTTAGAGATTTAAAAAATGTGTGACCTAGGTCCAGAAAATAAGCTCATGAATTAAAGTGCCTGCAAATAGGTGCCCGGGCTGGGGGTTCAATCCCTGAACCTGTTGTCCTGGTCCTGCCTTCAGGGCTCTCTAAGACTGCGATTGAGACTGAGCATGGTGGCACACACCTGTAATCCCAGCTCTCAGGAAGCTGTAAACAGGAGAAACAGTATGAGTCCAATCTAGTAGTGAGAACCTGAGCATTCTGTATACCCTTCCCTAAAATGCAAAAAATTAAAAAGAATAAATAAGTTCCCTCCTTAATTGACTTGTAAGCAAAAACTATTTTGTTCTCGTAGATGATGATCAGAAGCTTATGGTACATTTTCAACTGATTATAGTGCTTAGATACAATCCCATGTAGCTACAGCCAACCCATTTTGGTAAAGGTACTAAGAATACACATTTGAGAAAGGTGATCCTGCCAACAAACAATTACAGAAAAACTGGGTAGGCACATGTGAAAGAGACTAAGTCTTATTCCTTACCAGCTACAGAAATCATTGCAATTCAAGTAAATACTTAAAATATAGACTTAAAATCTATTAAAATGGTATAGGAAAACATACAGGAAATAATTCAAAACATTGAAATGAACATGGAGGAAACCCTCAAAGCATAAGAAACAAAATCACAATTAGATCAAAGCAATTACATTAAATTGAAAATCTCCTGCAAGCCTAAGAGAACCATCCAAGTGAAGACAGAACTTACAGAAGAGGAGGAAATGTTGCAAATTTTGCAATATAGTGCTAATATCGAGAATATCTAGGGAACTCCAAAAGCTTAATAGCAAAAATTCCAAATAACATAGTCAAAAAATTGGAAATAGAACTAATAGACATTTCTCATAATGCAGGATACAAATGACCAACAGTTACATGGGAAAATGACTACTACTTACTTCTAATGAAAAATCTACCATCCTTCTGTTTCTCATTCTGCTTTCCACTTTCATTATTTTTAATATTTTTACCTTCATTATTTGTTTCAAGTGATGCATTTCAAAAATTACTTTTTTTTAGTGTATTTGATACAGGGTCTTACTGCATAGCTTGGATTCATAGTGATCCTCCTGTTTCAGCCTCCTTTGAGCTAAGATTATGGGTGTGCACCATCCTTCCAGACTCAGTGCCAGTTCAGCATATTTGGGGAGGGGTCAGCACAGTGTGTGGTGCTGGGGATAGAACCCTGGTCCCCATGCTTGCCTAAGCAGGCACTTAGTCATCTGAGTTATCTCACTGGACCATTAGTTTCATTTTTATATTCTTGTTGATTCATCTTTTGATTCTGTGTTTGAACATTGTTTTTCCCTATTTATACTTTAAACCTCCAAAACATACACCATGTTTATTTGCAGTAAACATGAATCTATTATAAGTGAGTTACTACTGGCTCCAAATCCATTCCTAGTTAACCCTTCAATCCTCTTGTTCCATTCAGGAATATTTGCCTTTGCCTTCCAAATGTGCTATCTTAGCTTTGAAAATGTTTCATGTACTGATACAGGTTTCCTGTAAAAAGAAGTTTCTTCAAAATTTATTAACCATTTTTATATGAAGTATTTTTAGACATTACTCATGACTGTCTCTTTAGGAGCTCACAATGAAAAAATTGAGAAAAAAATGGGTGCGGAATGGATAAAAGGAAGGTATCCAGACCAAATTCCATGACCCTATATTTATTTCTTTAAAAGATCAGTTTTTTTAATTTAATGTCTTGGTTAAAAAACATTAATGTGTGACTTTTTAAAAAAATGTATTTAGTACAGGGTCTACAGGGTCCACAGGGTCTCACTGCATAGATCAGACTTATAGTGATCCTCCTGTTTTCAGCTTCCCAAGCTCTGAGATTACAGGTACGTGCCACCACGCCCAATCTCGATCACCTTTCAGTGCACCCCGGGGGTGGGGCCAGAACAGGAAATCAGGGATCAAACCATGGCAGCTGGACTCTGTCTAAGCAGGCTTTTTAGTCTGTTGAGCTATCTGGCCGGCCCAATGTGTGGCTTTTATGTTCATTTGCACATAAGTGTTTTTAAAGTATAAGATTTTCTTTTCTTTTCTCTCTTTCTTTCTTTCTTTTTTTTTCTTTTTATTAGTGTGATTCAGGGCTAAAACTTTATTTAAAAAAATCTGAAAAACTTTATTCATGGGAAACTTGAAACTCAGCTTCTAATGTCTATATAAATAATATTTTATTTTAAATACTGCATTGTACCAAAGAGCTAGTTCTAGATTTTGGGGGAATTTTGTCATTAAGAAAAAGAAGTTAGGGTTTTTGTTTTGTTTTGTTTTTGTTTGCCTGGAATATGACGGAATTAGTTTTTCCTTATTCTACAGTTCCCTGGTAAGGCTTTTAAAGTTACTTTTTCTATTTTTAATGGCTGGATGGATTATTTGTCACCTTTTTTTTTCTGGTAAAAGTAAAGCAAGGTTTCTTACCCCTTCTTTTATAACAGAGAAAGAACTAAGCAGAGGAACATTTGAACCAGATTACAGTAGTATACATTTCTCTTGTTTTAGGAGGAAATATGACTGATAGTGAAGTTTGAAATATCTTGTTTAAACTAATTGCATTGATTCCTCGCAGATGTCTTGATATGAATATGAATTGCTAAATACCTTCAGGGAGATGTTATGGTTGAAAATATGAGCCTGATTCAATTCTAACTTCTCAGTTAATTCATTCACCAGCATAATTTCATTTGGAGTAACTAATGCAGCAAAGTCATGGCAGAGCCATGTTAATGTGGACATCGCCATCATATTTATACATGTCTGTGGCAAAATAGGTGGCTGTTTATGCACAAGAAAATGTGGCTATAAATAGGATGAGGATATAAATAGAATCAGGAGGCACGTATCACTGGTGACTCATCGAGGAAATTTCATTTTCTAAGAAGCAGTAAAGATGACTCAAAAGCAGTAAGAGGTTTCTCCTGTTCCTTTCTCTATTTCTCTTTAGACATAGTCTCTCTATAGCTTGAAAAAAATAATTAAATGTATATGCAAAGGTCCTTTAATTGTTCTTAACTTGCATTCCAGACTTTCTGTCACTAGTTTTATTTGCCTAATAACGACTTATTATTAAAAAAGACTTGTTGTAAACAAACCTTTATTTATTTATTTATTACTTATTTTGTACTTTAAGAAAGGATCGGGCTGGAGAGATGGCTCAGTGGTCTAAAGCGCCTGCTTAGAGCAAGCTTAGCAAAGCATCAGGGACCGCGGTTCAATCCCCCAGCACCACATGCCAGCCAGCCCCGCCCCCTGGTGGGCTGAGCTGGCCACACACACACATACCACACACACACACACACTCTCTCTCTCTCTCTCTCAAATAAATTAAAAAAAAATTTAAAAAAAAAGAAAGAAAGAAAGGATCTACTGGGTTTTCAGGGTCTCACTATGAGATTTGACTCATAGTGATCCACCTGTTCACAACCTCCCAAGAGCTGGCATTACAGATGCACACCACCACGCCCAGTCTGAATTGCCATCTCAGTGCACGCCGGGGATGGGGCAGGCACGGCAGGCCAGGGAATTGAATCCCTGGTGCCCGCCTGCTTGTAGGTGCTTTAATCCACTGAGCTATTTGGCCAGCCCAATGAACATTAGTTGAATGTATCAAAATTTTGAAATTTTGAAATAACAAGCAGTTAACTTGAACACAACAAATGTGTTACCACGCAGTATATATGAACACACTCATAGATAGCAATGTGACATTTTCAGTATCACAATCAACAAATCATTGTATTGATGCAAGTTTCTGTGTGACTAAATGATTGTGGATAACACACATTATAGCCTCAGGCTTTCTCCACCAAGTGTTCAGGAGATAGAGGTTATGGCTTTTTGTTAACAAGTAGTTTAATGTGTTTTAAGTAATTAAGACTTAAAACATATGTATTTTAATATGAAAATTTACAAAGCAAGAGGAGTTATCGTGCCCAAATACTTATCTAGTGTAGTGCAGACCACAGATACAAGTAGGTGAAAATAGAAGCGTATATTTAACCTGGTGTTTCTTTCTTCTGCTGTCCCAAACAGAAGACATTACTGTCTACTTGTTGAATTATCTCTGTCTATTTTCGTTGTTCTAATATATAAAATGCATTTACTCAGCCAGATATGGTAACAAATACCTGTAATCCCACCTACTCTGGAGACTGGGGAAGTAAAATTAGGGGTGAAGGTTGGCCACAGCAAAATCTCAAAAGCAAGAAAACAAACAAAACAAGTTCTACTTACAAAATTGTTGAATTTACAGTGAATATAATAGGAGGGAAGGCCGTTCAGTGAACAAAAAGAATCAGTGCAAATCTACAAAGTGGAGTTTTTTAAGGCGTGTACTTTGGAGTCTATTTTTAAAACTGCATCGTGGAAAGATAACACATTTTCTTTTACCATTTATCTGTTTATGAACATGTAGGCTACTCCCAAGATTTAGTTATCATGAATTGCGCTGCTCTGAATGTAGGTGTGCATGTCTGTCAGAGAATATCTATAAACCTTTTGGAAAAATACCTTGTAAGGGAATAACTGGATCAAATGGGATTTCTGGCTTTAGTTTTTTGAAGACTCTACGTACTAATTCCCATAGCTGTATGAGTTCACACTCCCACCAATAAAGAACAGGTCCTCTTTGAAGTCTCTCCAGAATTTAGTACTTGATTTCTTGTGTGAAGAATCTTTTTATTTTCTTTTTCTGGAGTGGTATGGAATCCGTGTTGCTTTAATTTTCATATTTTGAATGACCAATGTTGTGGAACATTTCTTCATGTACCTATGGGTCATTTATATTTCATCAGGGATTGTTGGTTCATTTCAGATGCCAGCTTTTGGATTGGTGCTTCAAGTTTGGGAAGTTTAATCCCTTTTTAAGTTTTATTCTAGAGATTAGTCCTTTGCCTGATGAGTAGCTGGAAAGAATTATTCCCATTCTGTGCATGGTCTCTTAACCTATTATTGGTTTCCTTTGCTGCATAGAAGTTCTCAGAAAAAGACTTGGACAATCTTTCCAAAATAAGTGAAAAACAAAACAAGCAAATGAAAAAAAAAAAAAAAAAAAAAAAAAAACCTGTTTAAATCCAGATGACCACTGGTAACTACTTTGAGAAACAGTACTCTAACAAAATATAAAATTTAGGAGATGAATAGATTTGTTTATCCTTTCAGACAACCAGATTTTCAATTCCTTGATCATTTGTATTGCTTTTATTCTCCATTTCATTTATTTCATTAATTCTGCTTTCACCTTTATTACTTTCTTTCTTATCTTAGCTGTGGATTGGGATTGCTTTGTGTCTCTAGGACCTTGAGGTAAGTAATTAGGTTATTTATTTGAGCTCACTCTGCTCTTCTGATGAGGAATAAACACTCACTGCTATAGACTTTCAACTTAGCCCTGCATTCATTGTGTCCCCAGGCTCCGGTACGTTCCACTGCCATCATCGTTTGACTCTAGGAGCTGTCTAATTTATCTCTTAAGTTCTACTAAGACACACTGATTACTCAAGAGAAGACCATGTGGTTGCATGTTTTTGGGTTTCTTTTGCCAATTATTTGTGACTCTATGGCACTATGATCTAATAATACATATGGGCTAATTTCAGTTTTTTCATCTATTTATACATGCTTCATTGGCTAATATGTGATCGATTTTAGAAAAGTTCTTTCAGTCTTCAAATTTTACGGAATTCATTGTTAATAACTATTATAGGGAACAGACATTTCTATATTACTCAGTTTCTACTGAGATTGTAGGATAATTCAAATATTGTATTTTTTTAGTAAATTAAGTGATTTTTATTCTAGGTGTTCATTACATCTAGGTTTGAGTTTTACTGGCATAAATATTTCATGAACTCTGTATTTGCAATATTCTGCTTCATTGATACAAATATCCTTTTTTAATTTTTTTTTTCTTGTATTTTAGGAAATAGCCTACAGGGTGTTCAGGGACTCACTACTAGATCAGACTCATAGTGATCTGCCTGTTTACAGCTTCCCAAGAGCTGGGATTACAGGCGCGTGCCACCACGCCCAGTCTTAATTGCCATTTTTTGTGCCCCAGAGGATGGGCACAGCATGTACGGGGATCAAACCCCAATCCCCTGTGCCTGCTTGCAGGTGCTTTTATCTACTGAGATATTTGGCTGGCCCTTCTTTTTGAATTTTGAGGATAAGTTATGTCATCTCTCTCTCTTTTTTTTTGTTTTTATTTTTTCTGCTTTTGGGTAATCACTCTTGCCAGAAGTTATAAAATTTCCTTTTGTCGATGGTATTATCTTACTTTATTTTTCTGTTTCCTTCCTTTACACTTTTACATTTACTTCTTTTATTTTTTACTTCTTCTATATTTAAAATTTCATATAACAAATGATTTTGTATATTATTTTTCTTGCCTTTTGTATTTCCAACATAGACACGTAAGTGCATAGATTCCCCTCTAAGTATGTTTTGGAGTATGTAATATTTATTTATTTATTTATTTTCTGTCCTCCAACCCCTACCCTGATACACAGTTCAGGCTGGCCTTGAGTTCACTTTGTAGCCCTGTCTGGCTCTAAATAATTCTCCTGCCTCAGCCTCCCTAGTTCTGGGATTACAGGTGTAAGCCACCACACCTGGCAATAGTTCTCTTATGAATTAAAATTATCTCTAGTTCCTAGTTTGTTCAATACTCAGAAGAAACATATTTCAATGAGGTATGTCATAAAAGTCCTTTTTCAAAATATGTATAGATAAGAAACTGTTCAAAATGTTGTTTTTCTTAAAGTATCTTTGCTTTGCTTTGCTCTTAAGAATATTTCTTTTTCATTCTAGTAAAGATATAATAAAGTTTGCTGGTTGCTCTTTTAGTATTATTTTTTCTTTGACACAAGTTCTCACTATGCAGTTCAGACTTGATTACAGGGTGCGCTGCTACCCCAATAGTATTTTTTTTTTGATACAGGGTCTCACTATTAAGTTCAGACTTGATTACAGGGTGCACTAGGCTGGTTTCAGGGCCATTACCACATGTGGTACCAGGAATTGAACTCAGAACTTTGTGTTTGCCAGGCAGGGGCTTAGACTGCTGAGCTATCTCTATAGCCCCTGTCCTGATTGTCTTTTGAAAAGTCACCTGTTAGTCTAATTATTATATTTATTATGAATTAAACACTTTTTCTGTAGTTGCTTTTAATTCATTCTCTTTGTTTTTCTCTGACTGCAATTTCAGTTTCAAGAGGTGAACATCATAAATAATCCCTCTTGAAATCTGGAATTTTCAGAAACTGAGAAAAAAATTTATTCCAACAAATTCTTAATTTCAAGTATTTTTCTGTGTTCTTTTAGAACTCTAAATAAATATGCATTTATTTTCTTGTATCCTCATGCCTTAAAAACATCTTAATTTTCATAGATTTTCTTTTTTCCTTACTCTATGAGGTATTCTGGCAATTTCTGTAGCTCTGTTTTCCACTTCAATAATTTTCTCCTTTAGTTTCCGTATTCCTACATTTATTGCATTCATTGAATTTACAATTGCTATGCTCATATTTTTATTCTCTAGAAATTCTGGTCATTATTTGTAATTTTATTTTTAAAAATACTTTATTTTTGCCTAATGTTAATTTTAGCAAATTTTGAGTTATAAAATTTTTGGACTACGGACTTGCCTTCAATTCCTTATCTACTTAATTTGGAATCATGTGGTCTGAAGCTTTTTTTCTGGTAGTATTTGAGTTCAGCACTGAGGTCTCAGCACATATTTCCAACAAGCACCTCCCTGTGTTGTGCCCAACACTGCTCTCACATGAACTGAAATTCAACATTTTGTGGGGATTTTCAAAGACTTATTCTTATTCTTCTGTTGTTGCTGGGACAAATACCTGTCAATTAAACTGCAGGAAAGAAAGATTTATTTAGCTCACAGTTAGTGAAGGTTTCAGTCCATACTCAGCTGGCTCCAAGGAAGAGTGGCACATGGCAGAGAGTAACCTTTCCTGGTGGAAGCACAGCAGACAGCAAAAGAACAGCAGCTCAGGAGGTTAGCCAGCCTCTCTCCTCGCCTTACACTGTAATGCATATTTCCCACCCCAGGGCCAGGGTGTAGCACTCACACCTGAAATCCCAGCAATGGATCAAGAATCAATCACAAACTCCAGAAGCCACCCCATGACCGCGTGAGGCTTTGGGGGGACAGCTAGACACAAACCGTAACAACAGCAATGAAGTAGAATTGTAGACCTTGAAAAAATTTCCTCCAAAGTGGATGGGGGACTACTTCTCTATTGTTTCTTTTCAAAGTATTTTTCCAGAGTCTGCATGGATTCTGGATTTAAGAGAGGTTGATTTATTTACACTCACCGCATCACCATTTTGTTTTGTTTGAAAAGATTCCACAGTGGGCATTTTAAGGATTTCTCAAGGATGAAGAATTTCTTCAATGCCATGTGAAAGTAGACTTGACATTAGATAGACCTATGAATAAATTCTTTATTTCCCTCCCTCCAGAGGCAAAGTTGAAGATTAAATAGGTTCTCTGTATTTCTGAGCTCTAGTTTTGTTTGCTTCTTTGTTTTACTTGTTAACTTGCTATGGATGTTATGTATTCAGGGTCTGTTTTTCCTCTCATGATCTTATACTTTTTTGTTTCGTTTTGTTTCTTATTTAAGCACTGCTACAAGCACCAGCACGAGCAGGAGCGGCTCAGGCTCTATTTATCTATGTGAGCTTTTCATGAACCTGAAAAGTTAATTCTAAGTTCAAAGCCAGCAGGGTAGGCAGGTTTTTATTGCACTGAAACTAAAACCTTGACACCCCCCTCACCCCGCTTAGGATACAAATTTTCTGTTTCTGACTGTTAGAATTTCTTTAGGCCAAAAAAACAGATTAAAATACAAATATAATCAGAATTTCTGAGGTCTGTATCAAAAGTAATCTAATCCAGTAAGTAAGAATCTAGTCCACATGAAAGCAAAAATACAAGTCCATTTGAATTCCCCGTAAACTGCATCATGCAGCCAGCTTTACTCCTAGAATTTTAGGACTGGTATTCAGTAATCTTCAGGTAACATGAATTTTCATAAATATAAAAAATGTAGCTTTGGACCAGGGATATAGCTCAGTCGAATAAGTGCTTGCTTGGCAAGTGTGGGGTCCTGAGTTCAATCCCTGGTGCCGCAAAGAAAAAAAAAATGTAGTGTTACAATATAATTATAGTTTTATTTTGGAGAATATTGTTTTCATCCTAGTGATTTATTTCATCTGCCACCACATACTTAGTGTTCTTACCAACAGCCGCATTCTTAAAAACAAAACAAAACAAAACAAAACAAAACAAAACTAGTGAATTGAGGCATAATTTACAAACAGCAACGCCCTTTGTAGATGTATTTAGATAAATCATACACCAGGTAAGCACTGTGACAGCCTATATTTAGAACGTGTACACCACCACAACTGGATACTAGGAGGCCCAGTTAAATCTAAATCGCAGGCAAATAACTTTGTCTCACGCACTATTTAAGACCCATGCAGACTAAAACTCCTCAAATCCTGAATTCAAATTTAACTGGGCTTCCCATTTTTTTCTTTGTTAAACCTGTTCCTGCAGTTAGTGTCCTTCCCACTCCATCCCTTCCCCCAAGTCACACAACACCTAAACCTTAGTCTGCTCTCTGCCATTTTAACCACTTTCAGAAAATAAAATTCACTGATTTTTAGACTGTGCCATCTTTTGTGCTTACCATTCTTTATGGATTATAATGTCTTGGGCCTTCACTCACACTGCTGTTTATGCTAGCATTTTATTCCTCACTTACATTTCACTCTAGGCACAGAACACAGTGAACTATTCAACTATTGAAATATTTGGGGGCTGGGGAGACAGCTCCGTAGAATAAGCGCTTGCCTGGCAAGCTCAAAGCCCTGAGTTCAATCCCTCGTTCTGGGAAAAAAAAAGTTTATTTCTGGAATAATATTTTTTCCTATTGGAGAAAATTAATATTTGCCAAAATATTTAAATATCTCACTCTTTCATCAGTATTATGTATTATGCTAATATTTAATTTTTCCTGGACTTCTCTAGTCCTGCCTTCCCTCCACCCTCCACTCCTCAGGCCTAAAAAAAGGGCCTCCCACCTGCTTACCAATTAATTGCTCTACCTCTAGGATGAACCCCCAGCCCAGACCTAGTCTTCTCAGATAAAATTGCCCCAACACTTCACACCAAGAACCTCTACATTCCCCTTCATTAATTTACTGCACAATTATTACCATAGGATATTTAATTTTAAAAATTCGTTTACAATGTCTCCCTCTATATGAATGTTCAGTTGCTTCAGTGTCTGCAGGAGTGCGCCACATGTAGCATTGAATCCCAAATAAATTCTTTCTGGAGGAATGAAGTCAGTGGTAATACAGAGAGCTGAGTAGCAAATGTGTACCAAGGCCTTACTCTGGAAGGACTCTGTTTGTTCCTACCTAGGCCAAACAGGTATGAGACTTCTGTGGCTTCTCATGTTCCTTCAGTTTGTCCTTCAGCAGAATGGTTATTTCCTGAATTTTCTGCATGATTTATTATAATAAGCTCCACCTTTGTACCTCTAGAATCAGCTCCCACAGCAATTTATTAAACAGATGGAACTACTACATGATAGGGAACCAATGAGAGAAGAAAGATGACCATACCCTTGCCATTAACTGGGTTCAGGGAAAAAGGTAACAACAAACTGGACCTTTCTGGCTTCAAATGAGGTTTTCAGCAATTTCTATGTATTAACTTAGAAAACTGCAGAGAGACACTGAGTGATCTTAGCATTTCCCGTTTCCAACAGATTATTTTTAAATCCTCATTTTGCCATGAACTAGCAAAGAATCTTTGATAAAGATTTCGGAACTCTCTGTTGGTTAATTTCCTCATTGGTAAAATAGGGGTTACAGTAGTAACTTATCTGTGGTGTTGTTAAAGTATTAAATCACTAGGTTTAAAGGACTTACATATAATATTCAGTAGATAGTGGTATTATTGTTGTTGATGTTATCTTTAGCAATTTTATTATTATTGCCCTATATAGATACATTTTAAAGATTTTACAACACTTTGTCAAATTGTATCACTACAAGAAAAATTTTCTACCACAAGGGGTATACAGAGAGTCATAGAAATAAAAGAGAGAGGAAGGAGGAAGAAGAGGGCAAGAAAGAAGAGAAGGAAGGGGAAAGGGGAATAGGGTAGAGGAGGGAGGAGGAGGAAGCAGGAGGAAGGGCAAAGGAAGAAGTAAGAGAGGGAGAGAAGAAGGAGAAAGGCGAGGAGAGGAAGGGAAGGGAGGTTAACAGAGGAGCGGAGAGGAGGGAAAGGAAAGATGGGCAGTTCATCATGAAAGTAAGTGTTATCCTGAAGCAAAATAATTATCTGTGCTTCTTTCATTTATCAATATTTTTTTTCTGTTTCCAAGACTGTAAGCTGAAGTATTAACATTTTTATTTAACTTTAGGGCATGCATTGGTCCAGAGAAATGTGTCTCCAGTCAAGCTAATTTGACTTTTTACATGTATTATATTTGATTTGGCATCCTGGGAAGCTCTGCTTTCCAAATTAGATCTTCTCTCTTATTTTAGGCTGCTTAAAAGGTTAAAATCAAATTAAAACTTGTTTAATTAATTTAAGTTGGTTTTAGTAGTCGTATGCGGATTGAAGCAGACAAGGGTAGTCATACTGATGCTATTTATAATTCCAGGGCACTGCATGGCCGAATGAAGACAGATATAACTTAATCTCACTCAATTTGAAGAAAACACAACTCCAGTCTGGGCCTTTGTTCAACTCTGAAGAAGTTGAAACAAAAATCCGTCAGGTATAAATGAAATTCGGTCTGTAAAATATTATGTGTTTTGAATTACCAATTTTGAAATGGAGTGAAGTTCTTACCGTCTCCCCCTCCATTTTCAGGCCAAAATGACGTTCTGTAATGATCATACAGGATACAGCAGGATTACCCACGTGCCTCTGGTCATGATCCATACTGATAGTGAAGACTAAAGGTCCAGGGACTAAATCTTCCTAACAGAAAAAGCAAGTGTGTAGGACATAACAGTTGATTCTGGGCAGAGAACACACATCGAGAGGTAACTTGACACTCGGGACTTTGATACTTCAAGAAAATTACTTTATCTCTAAGTTTGAGTATCCTTCATTAGCTAGTGGACTAAGTCACTTTGGGACCTTTGCTGGCACTATCATCCTGCCCTAAATTTCTGCTAAGGTTTGAATGTTCCAAAATTCAAGTGTGGCCAGTGCAAGAGCATTAAGAATAGGGGCTTGACACAGGACTTTCATTCCTTTTTATTTTTTACTTTCATCTGAGCACACGGAAATCTGTCCCTCCCCACCTCCTCCCGAGATCACGAAATACAAGAAGCCACATTAGAAATAGAGATGGGAAATTTATCAGACACTGAGCATGAACGTCCCATAATATTGGGTTTCTTTGCCATCAGAACTGGGAGAGGAAAAGAAGAATCAGAAAAGTAGATCTAAAAAAAGTCAAGATGTGTTGTGCACATATACCAATTGCCCATAAGGAATATAAGAACATACTGAAAAGATGTACTAATAAAAACTAAAATGAAAAATAAATACATTTGTAATCTGTATTACATGGCAACTCATTTATTCTTTTACAGAAGCACCGAGTGGGCTAAAGTAATTGGACAGTGAAGTTCTGGGGTGATTCCTTCAAAAAAAACCTCAGCATTTCCTCAGGAACTGCAGGGTTAATCCCTTCAGACATGGATGCAAGGGCTACTGTACTGTTGGAAGCAGTGCTATTTTCCTTTGCTTTTTTTTTTTTTTTTTTTTTTTTTTTAGAACTGGGGATTGAACTCAGGCCTTTGCACTTGCCAGGGAAGCACTTATTCCACTGAGCCATTTCCCCGGCCCTTTCCCTTTGCTTTTGTATCTATAAGTAAAAGATACCTGAATTTAGGAGCTCAGTGAGGCCAGTTTCACTAGGATCTTCTCACATATTTCCATACCTACTTGCTGTACTCTTTTCAAAGAAGCATACCTTTAATTCAACACTCACCACTGTGAAGCCTAGAGTTCAACTTTTGTTGCAACATAGATGACTGCAGAATAAGAATTTGTGTTTGATTTTCCATGACTTCATCCCTGTGACTACAAGAGGGAAGAGTCTTCTTCAGAGAACACTTAGGTTTTTGTTTTTGTAGGCTAATTTATGGGCATTTGGAATCAGGAACTGGAATCCCTGAGCTCATCTGTTTTATTCATCACTTTGTCCAATGACAATAGGAGCAATCAATTGATGTCATGATATCCTTTTAATTTTCTATAAAAAGAGAGAATATTTGAAAGAATACACAGAATGACTAATTTCTTGTCTCTTGTCATGTTTCATTCAGAGTGTCCAATGCAGACCTCATGACTATTTCTATGAACAGTCCTGACAGAAGAGACGTTATTTTTTATTTTATTATTTTTTTGGCGGAACCGGGGATTGAACTCAGGCCTTTGTGCTTGCCAGGGAAGCGCTTATTCCACTGAGCCATCTCCCCCACCCAGAAGAGACGTTATTATCGGAAGTGGTTTTCATATAATTGGAAGCATTGCCCTTCATATTTTTAAGTTGAATCAACAAAACATTAAGGATTCTCATTCTTAAAATTTTGTTTTTCTACAACTACTCTTAGTCCCAAAATTTGAGCTAGATTTCTCCAAGATAAAGGAATTAGTGGGCTAGAGATAGATAGATAGATAGATAGATAGATAGATAGATAGATAGATGATCAATAGATAGGTAGGTTAGATAGACAGATAGGGAGATGGATAGGATGATAGGTTTATTAAGGGAATTAGTTTTCTCAATTACTGGGAGCTGAGGATATTTACAATAGGCTGTCTGCAAGTTGGAAACCCAGGGAATCTGGTAACATGCCATAATCCCAGTCAGAAATCCTCAGAATCAAGAAATCCAATGACTAGCCCTCAGTCTGAGGTAAAAAGAGCTGAAAGTCAAAAGGCTGGCTAGCATCATTTTCAGAATCAAATAGCCTGTAATTCTGAAAATTATGAGCAGAACAAGAAACTTTCTTTCTTTTATTTTTATTTTTTTGTAAGTTTCACTTCGGAAGAGACGGGAAATTTTAATACTCTTCTCCTCCTTTTTGTCCCATGTGAGCCTGCCACTGATTGGATAATGCCCTCCCAAATGGCGGGCTGATCATGCCCCCTTGATCTACCAACTCATGGGCCAATCTCCTCCAGGCACATTTAGAGCATCCATCATTCTACACAAATACCAAATCACCTGGAAGCTCAGTTCAGTAAGGAAGGGATAGGCTAAAGCCTATTGAAATGTTGGAAGTGATTAATGACATCACTGATGAAAAGTACTGTTTTTCCAGCTACCTTGGTATCTCTTGCTTCAGTCAAGTTGATACCCCAAAGCAACTGTCACAAGGCCCCATTATAAATTTTTGCCTAAGAATGAAAGTGAAGTCAGGATGGATATCTGAAAATTGGAGAAGAAAGAAATGCCTTGATCTCATATTATAAAAATCCTCTTTACCCTCCAAGTTATACATGTCCTCAATGCGTAGCATATATCCTCTCTTCAAACACATATTGCAACAACAGCATTAGTTCTGTTTAAGTAAATAAGTAAACTGTATAAGTAAAAACTATTACAGAGTTTGCTTTGGTCATTGGACGAGATATATTATTCAGATGTGTTTTTAATATAAGAAACACATAATATAAGTAAGTCGTACTCCATTTTTGAATTGTCTCTACTATCACTCAAGTTATAGTTATGATTCAGTTAAAAAAACATTGCTTTGAAGCCTAATTATTAGTGAATGAAGAGTTAACAACCTAGGTGATAGGTCATCTTAGACAAGGAGATTCATTCCAAACCAGACACCATAAGAAGTTCCCAAAGGAACACATGAGAGGGATACTACGGTGACAAATGTCTGGAGGTGTTGGGGCCTGGCCTTCAGTGGATGCACAGGAGAGCTTCTTTTGGCACAAAATGTAGGGTACAAATATCACAGAGCAAATCAGTGGGAGAGATGAGGGTCAGTGACTGTGGGTTACACCTACAAGATTTGAGGGCCTCCCAAAATCTGTGATCTGTCCCTCGCCATTTTGCCTTGGAATCAAATTTAAAGCACCTCTCTTGGATATTGAATGATAATGGTTAAAAGTGATATAAATTGTACTATAGCCTTATGTATCTTGGAAATAATATTTTCAAGATGAAAGCTTTTCTACTTAGAATCTTTAAGATTCCAGTTTCTTTACCTGTATATATGTTTAGTGTAGTTGCTTCTAGAAAGTTTTTAGACTAAAATATACTTATGTAATCTTAAAATCATTACATACTTAGCTTATTTCTATCTTTTTAAATTTTATAAAGTTTATAATAAACAATTAATTAATTTCTTGAAAATAATTCTTTAATATGTGTTATGGTTTTTGTCTAGATATCCCCCTAAACCACATATATGGTCATTCTTTTGACTATTTTTTACTTGTTTCTGGGACAAAATACTCAACATCCAAAATTAAGGAAGGAAAAGTTTATTTAGCTCACAGTTTGTGGAATTTCAATCTATACTCAGCTGGGCACAGGCAGAGTGGCACATGGAAGAGAGCAGCAGTTCTTGGCAACAGAAAACAGTGAAGAGCAAAGGGAAGGGCAGCAGGTGTGACTTGTAGACAGCCTTATATTTTATAAGGACTCTCTCCTCCTTATATTTTAAGCAGGCTACCCTGGGATGGGTGTGTATAACTCATGCAATGTCCATGTCTTCCTCTTGCACAGGATGAGGATGTTTACAAACTAAGATTCCTGGCTCTCTGCTGAGTCACTTAATTAAATTTCTAACCTTCTCAAACTGACACAATGTATCAGCCAGTACAATCCACACCTTGTCAAATTGGCAACCAGACATTTTTTTAAACCAGTTTTTAGATATATAGACATGCTTATTAAAATTCTACAACTTGAATATTATAATGCAGATTTAACTATCATTAAGAATCACTATTAAGTCTATCAACATTGTATTACATTAGAACCATAACATTTTGCCCCTGGACACCCCCCCCCAAGACTCGCATATATCCCTTAATGCAAAAGGCATTTTAGTCTATCTTTAAGAGTTGCTGAAGTCCTAATAGTTTCAGCAGAATTGCTGAAAAGTCTAAGTTTCAAGTCTCTTCTAAAATCTAAGTCAAACTTTTATCTGTGAGGCCTATATAAATGAAAAGTTAAAACACTTCTGACATTTAAAGGCACAAGATAAACATTGCCATTTTAAAAGGTACACATAGCAGGATATAACCCAATGGGACCAAAACAAGTCCAAAATCCAGAAGGGCAAACATTAAATTCTGTAGTTCCACGTGGAACATCTGAAGCAATCTCTAATGAATTGTGAGCTCCAAAAGCCTTATATGGCTCTACTGCTATGGCACTTCTGATGGTATCTCTCATCACTTTTTTGAGGGGATGGAGTGGGGGCTGGCATTGTTCTCTCTTTGTAGCTCTTTTTAGACAATCTACATTTTTGGCTTTTTAAAACTTCTATGGCTTCCACTGAATAGGCTTCTCACTCACAGCTTCACACATTGTCTCCCAGGGATATGCTGCCTGGCTTTTGAGGCTTTCTGAAATCTAGGTGGAAGTCTTCTTAACCTCAGAACTCTTGTATTCTACAAGTATCTAAAATCAACACCATGTGAATGATGCAAAGGCCTGCTGCCAGCAGGAGCAGTAGCCAACCTTTTTCTCCCTCTTGTCTGTAGTGCTTGAGTGCTTGGATCACTGGGCACTGTGACCCCGATTCCCAAGAACAATTTTTTATGCTGCTATCATTCTGGAACTTGATGTGGCTGCCAATTCCATTTTGGAACATGGGGTTCTGTGGCTTTCTCCTCAAGGTGAAGTCTCTCACTCTTGCAGTTCTGAGACTGTGAAGGATGAGAACCTGCCACCTCCTGTGATGCCCTCAGGACATCTTTTCTATTTTCCTGTTCCTCCTGGGCAATGGAGATCTCAGCTTTATCTTTGAAGTCTACAGCCTTCCTGGTGCTTCTCACAACATTTTAAATCATCCTCCTGGGTTCTTTGCTCTTGATTCTCAACATAAATCTAACCAAACCCCCCCCAACAATAGCCATGCCACTGCCTCAACATTTGACTGCTTTGAAATTTCCTTTGTCAGATTAACTAGTCCACTGCTCAGATTAACTAGTCCACTGCAGTCTCAAGCAAAGTCTCTGGACACAAGCAAAATGTAGACAAACTTTTTGCCAATATATAACACAAATCATCTGGAGTCCAACAAACATTGCAGTCCTTCTTCCCATCAGAAACCTCCCTAGACTGGTCTTTATAAGCAGGCTTTCTATCAGCATTTTGGTCTTTTGAGCTCTGACCAGAGCTCAAAGAACAGCTGAAGGCTTTTCAGCTCTTCACTTGTAGGCAACATCTCTAAACCTTTTCTATCTCTTCTTCTAAGCTGTTTACAAAGGCTCTTGAACAGCATAGTCAGATTACTCACAACAACAACCTTACTCCTGGTACCAAATTGTCTTGGTTACTTTTTACTTCTTGCTGGAACAAAATATGCAACATCCAAAATTAAGGAAGGAAAGTTTTATTTAGCTCATAGTTTTTGGGAGGTTTCAGTCTATACTTGGCTTGTTCCCACACAGAGTGACACATGGCAGAAAGCAGCAGTTAATGGCAGCAAAAAACAACCATGACTAAAGGGAAGGGCAGCAGCTGTGACTTCTAGCGAGCCTTTATCCCCTCCTTATATTATTAGCAGGGTACCCTGGATTGTGGCTCTAAAATTTGCACAATGTCTATGCCCTCCCTTGTATAGGATGAGGATGTTTACAAGGTAAGAATGTTGGCTCTCTGCTAAGTAACTTAATTAAACTTTTAAACTTCTCAAATTGACACAATGTATCAACCAATATAGTCATAGAGACCTTTGGAGGTAGAATCTAGAGTTTGTGATTGATTCCTGGTGCAATGCTGGGATTCAGCATGGGTGATTTCTGGATCAGTCCACTGGTTGCATTAGCACTATCCTAATCCCAGAAGTTGGGATAAGATAAGAGGGGAAGAAAAGGTTTACTTTTCCCCTTTTGCTTTTGCTACTTTTTCTGTCTTCCATCACCATGAACAATTGTCCCTCTGCCATGCCACCCTGCTTTGAAGGCAGCTAACTTTGGGCTAAAACCTGTACAAACTGTGAACTAAATAAATATTTTCTCCTTTAATTGTGCATATTAGGCATTTTGTCTCAGCAACAAGAAAAGTAACAGAGACAATATGTGACATTATAATTTATGTGACATTATAATTTGCCCATGCATCATTCCTTTCCAACAATTTCCTGTCAGCTACTGATCTTTTCTTCCTCTAGAGCTTCACACTTCTAGAATGTCATAGTTTTGGAGTCCTATAGTGTGTAGCTATTCTTTATAGGCTATTTTAAAATTTGTAGTATATATGATTTTCCCATGTCTTTTCCTAAGTTGAAGGATCTCTTACTTCTACTGTCTGAACATCACTTAGTTTTTTGTTTTATTTATTTATTTTTTGTTTGTTTGTTTTCAGTAACGGGGATCAAACTCAAGACCTTTCCCTTGCCAGGCATACTATCTGAATAAATGGCAGTTCATTTCTTCATTCACCACATAAAGATATCTTGATCTCTTCTTTTTTTTCCTGCATTTTAGGGAAGGGTCTACAGAGTGTGAGGGTCTCACTACTAGATCAGACTTGTAGAGATCTGCCTGTTTACAGACTCCCAAGAACTGGGATTACAGGTATGTGCCACCACAGCCAGTCTCAATCACAGTCTCAGTGTGCCCCAGGGGCAGGGCTGGCATGGCAGGCCTGGAGATCGAATCCCCGGCCCTTGCACCTACTTGCAGGTACCTTGATCATCTGAGCTAATTGGCCAGCCCTTGTTCTCTTCTACATATTGGCATTATTAGAAAAGCTTGTGTGTCATTAAAATTTATGTATATAAACTTCAACTCATTTGGTCAATTACCAAAAGCTTGAATTCTCAATCATACTTTAAATGCCTTTTATTCTTGCTAAAAACTAACCTGCCTTCCAAGGTGGTTATATCACTTTTAATTCCCAGCAGCCATAAATTATTATTCCATTGTTTCAGATCTCGGTGTTTTTGGTGTTTCAAATTTTCAATATTACATTAGATGAGTAGTGTTACCTCATTGCTGTCATTGACAACCCTTGATGACACATGAGGTAGAATGTGTTTAACATGCATATTTTTCAGCTTTAGTGAAGTTTCTGTTCATGATTTTTCTAAGTTTCCAGTCATATTAGTTTTTTTAAATAAATAAGCATTTTTTGTGCATAATGGTCCCTTACCATAATATGACTTTGAAAATATTTTCTTCTCATTATCTTCACAGTGTCTTTCATAGAAAAAATTTTCTCAGTTTTATTGTCATTTTATTAATTTTTTTTCATGGATCATGCCCTGGATGTTATATTTAAAATACCTTTGCCATATCCACAATCGTCTACATTTTCTCCTATGTTATTTTATTTTGAGCCTTCATATTTCATTTGGCTCTATGATCTATATTGGGTTGACTTGTATGCTTGGGGTAAGGTGTGTAATTAGGTTCATTGTTTTACTTGTCAATGTGCATGTGTTTCACTATGATTTGATGAAAAACCTCTCTTTCCTCCATTTCATTTATGGTGTTCATTTTTCAAAATCAACTTATTATCTGTGGCTAAAATCCTGGGATTTCCATTCTACCCTATTGACTTATTTGTCTACTCTTTCCCAATACCACACTGTCTCGTCATCGACCAAGTTTAGAGCCTCTTTCAGTCTCTGGTCTACCTCGTCCACCCCTTGCTCTCTCACCATTAGCAAGAGTAAATCCTCATAGTGCAAGCTACTCTGCATACTACTTTTACTTTCTTCCACTACAGAGAAGCTAATGAATTTTCCACAGTCTCTAAGTCCCCAACAGGTCCGTCTTCTAACTACAGCTCCTAGCTTCTGCTTTATCACATTTAAAGCTTCTGCTTTATCAATCATTTTGCTGTCATGGCAGTGACCTCTGTGCTATTCCCTAAATTTGTCAAACCACCTGATTTGGTACATTACTGAAGTCTGCTTTCTCCAACTGAGATGTTCTCTCCCTAAGCATCTACATTGTTCTCTCTCTTGCTTCTCTCAAAGCCATAGAATCTTTAATAAGGGTCTATTTTTTAATCATAGGTTTTGTAGGAAAGAAAACCTATGCTATGTAGTGGCAGAAATTTTTAGTAACATTTCAGCTTGTTGTTGCTGGGTGATCTATCTGACTAGATTTCTGGGAAAAATATTGTTTGGCATCTTCCTTGTTATATATACTAAAACTCAAGAAGGAAAAAGTAAACTGAATTTCCTGAAAATGATCATAAAAATGTGTCCTAAAGCACTGCCTTGCTACAATCACATGAAGTACCCTGGACCAGAATCACCTCATGGACTAAGATACCCCGATTCCTGCCCCACAGAATCCATGGGAGAAACTACATGCCTGTGGTTTCAAAATGCTAAGCATTAGGGTTACTTACTCATTACACAGTAACAGACAAGTAACACAATTATCTTGTTCAAAAAATCTTCCCTCTTCATGAATTCAGTATCATTTGATTGTTTTCTTTATAGGGTTACTTTGTATACAGATGGATGGATAACAGGCAAGTGAGAGGAGGGACAGTTAGCACAAGACTGACTGTCCTTTCAGGATGGCAAAGGAATTTTCTCATCCCATTTTCTGAGATTAAGGAAACTAGGTATGGCTTTACTTTTTAGCTGTTGACAATAATGTCCTTTTAAATAGTACTGTAAGATTATAAATGTTTTTAACTACAGAAGAAAAAATGAGGAGAAATTGGGTTTAAATGAAGTCAGTAAGAATAAGAGTAGAGCTCAGTGGCAGAGCTCTCAACACCAGCAACACAAATAAATCAATCACCAAAATAAAAGATGTGTAGCATTTTCCCTTTCTTGTCATGTGACTATTTTCCTTATGTCTCCTTTCATGTTATTAAGATTGTTTTGCTTCCTGAAACCACAGAAAGAGGCGCTTTGGTGTGATTGAACAGAATATCAAGGGATTATTTGATTTTAATGATACTATATGAAATGACGCTCCTATTTCTAGGGCCAGGATTTCCACATGTGATAAAAGTATCATCATGCCTGAGCATGGTGGCACGTGCCTATAATCCCAGAACTCAGGAGGCTGGGGTAGGAGGATCAAAGTAAGTTCAAAGTCAGTCAGGGATGCAGTGAGTTCAAAGCCAGCCTGGACATCAGAGCAAGACTATGTCTCAAAGAAAGAAAAGTATTATCTTCATTCTTTTTAAAAATCTCATCCAGATAACCATTCCATTGAGTCTATCAAAGTGTTTTTTATTGTGGGTATTGTTGATGAAATGAATGGAACATTTGGTATTTAATAGTACATAAAACAAATATTATTAAATAAAATGATGGCACTTTAATGTCATGTTTTTACTGAAAGTAATTTTGAACAGTCAAAATTTTATGCAGTAACTATACTTAGCTTCCCTCTAATTTTTGTCAATGTAATTTATTTTATCAATGTAATTTACATAATATTGATTTTCATTGATTATAGGACATTAAATTTTATTATTCAGATTAATTTTCTTTAAACATGTGATTCTTTTAGAATTCCATAATATACTATTCAGTGAGCTTAATTCTGATCTCATGATAGTTAACTCATTATGATAAGATATTTACAAAGCTTTCCCTGTTTTCAGTACATTCCTCAATATTGTCAACTTCTAAAGTTACCTAATAATGGCGCTTTATAAAATTTAATTTTGGCTTTTCATCCTCCAACTAAGGAAATATAGACTGAATTAATAGTATCATGGTTAAAATGAATCATTACATTACTATATATGTGATTGTAGGAGATGAGATGTAGGGAAATAAGCATGGAAGGAGACTGTCTTGGTTACTTTTCTCTCTTAGCTGGGACAAAATACCCGACACCCAGTTAAGAAAGGAAAGGTTTATTTAGCTCACAGTTTGTGGAGGTTTCAGTCCATATTCAGACAGCTCCAAGGCAGAGTGGCACCTGGCAGAGGGCAGCGGTTCATGGTGGAGAAAAATAATAAAGAGCCAAGGCAAAAGGGAGGGGCAGTGGCAGCAGTGGCAGAGGCAAGCCCCTCTCCTTTCCCTCTACTGCCTTCAAGCTTCTGTCGCAGGGTGGTTGTAGCACTCACACCCATAATCCCAGCAGTACTCAGACCCATAATCCTAGCCTTAGATTATGAATTTACCACAAACTCTAAAAGCCTCCCCAGTGACTGTGTGAGGCTTTGGGGGAACAACTAGACACAAAACATAACAGAGACTGTTGAAAGGACTATATTAGTAATCTTAGTAAAGGATAATAAAAGCTTCACTCAGTGCCACCAGTGATAGAAAGGGTTAAAGATACGTTGAACTGGAAATGGCAGTATGTGTTACCTAATCCATTAATTAAGGAAAGTACGAATGAGCAGCACTTCATTGCTACTTGAAAACTCAATACTTGGTATGTTGAAGTGAAAAAAAGCCAGAAAAGGAAGGCTTAGCTCCTTGGCTTCTGAGAAAATGAGTGCTGCCATGGTTGGGAAGCTCATTAAAATCTAACAATATTCAACGTAAAACTTGAGAAACACAGAAAAGTTATAAACAATAATAAAGGAAAATTACAAAACCCCACCACCCTACTCAATTATATCAGCAACATTTGTGTCAGGTTATGCATTTCTCTTCTCCAAATGCCTGAGGAACTCTGCCTCATCATTTTGTCCCAAGTATGAATCCTTAGGGGCTTTAGTGAAGCATCTTGATCCCCTGGAATAGTATCGCAAGAGTGTCAGTTTTGTTTGTTTGCCATCACATTTGTTTGCCCTACAAATCATATATGAAGTTGCTTCACTCAATTTGAGTGGCACAAAAGACTAAATTGTTTCAAAATGGCATAAACAGCAATGAAGAAACACTGACATCGTTGCAAAGACAAACCTCAGAACAAGTCTCTATATAACTACTGTATCTTGCTAGTGCCCTTCCAAACCAATCTGCTACCTTCACTCCACTAGATTAATAACTGCAAGTTATTTCAAGAAAGTAGGAAAAACATAAAATGAAACGTTTGAGTTGGCTCAGTAAGTGATCAGAAGGTTCTAGTATAGTGGATTTTGATAACTTCTACATATCAATATGCCTAGAAGTGTGTGAATTGTGATTGGGGAGAAAGGTGTGCACTATTGACTGTAAACAAAAGTAGCAAGAAGTGTAAATAGGATTTGTTTACCACATTTCATTTTTTATATAGTTTAAATATGTATCATTAAATTATTTACAGGCAGGGATTATTGATACTATTCAAGAGCGGTTTAATAAAATTCTGAGCGTAGAAGGAATTTTCCCATGGTTCCTGCTTGACAAACGTGATAAACTTTGGCACAAAGATGATAAGAGACTTTTTGTCCTGTTTCCCTATGGAACTCTGTTTGCTCTAGTACTTGAGGGTTGGTAACTTCAGAGCTTTCAAGGATAGTGTACCATGTTTTTCTCAGGGAACAATGTGCAGAGTGGTAATACTGAGGGTTCTGAAAAGGCTCTCTGAGAGAAGAAAAAAATATAATGGAAACTGAAACTGAGTGTTCTTGATGGGTTTGTTTGTAGACTATATCCTCTCAATTGAACTGATTCAATTGAGAGGAGATAGCTTTAGGGATGTTGCATTTCTGTGTGGGCCATTGCAAGGTGAGTTTCAAAAAGGGCAGAGTAGCTGATGTCTGACTATACTTGCTTCCTGTGTAGGTTTGATCTTTTCAGTAAACACCCATGGTGCTGAAATATTGTTCTTGACACCTGCCAGTGAAGCAACCACAGAATTAGTGCTATTTGATGAGTACACTTGCCAATTGAAATATGAAAGATGGTATCTGAGAAGAAAGCTTTTACTGAAAAATCTATCAAAAATTTTCCTCAAGTTGTAACAAATGTCCTATTAAAGTGATACTCAATGTGTACTCCAAAGACTAGTGATAGCATCATTTCTTAACAACTTAGTAGAAATAAAAGCCTCAAGGCCTACCCTGAACCTATGGGATACAGTTATCTCAGGAGTCTATCAGAAATCTATTTAAACATGTTCTCCAGACAATTTTTAAGCAACTCAAAAGTTGAGATGAACTACCATTGTGGATAGATGGACTCATTCACACTGTATGGCTTTGTCAAGACCACCCACAATTGCTGAACTCTAAATTCATCCACAACAAAAGGACAGACAATGTGCAATAGGAATAATTTTTCAGAAAAATAGAGACAAAGGGCCCTACTCAGACTATTGAAAATCAAGCCTGTGGAAGGAGACCTGATTAATACAAAAGGTGGATTTTATGATAAAGCTATTCATGTAATGCTTGAATAAATGTAGAATAAAAGGATGAGTGTGCTGTATATGTTGTCGAAGGTGTGGGGACTCCCATACAGATCTTGTCACTGGAGGCAGGACTTTGCAGCCTGAGCCATTCTCCCTAGTGAGCTCCTCATATTTCATTGTTGGTGTCATTGTGTGTACACTGCTAAAATGTAGCCGGAGAACTGGAAACCACATGCACCATGTCACCAGTTGTCATAGTGATACACAGAACAACATGACCAAAGAGATTTCGCTCTATTTTGTGTCCATCTATTGTGTTTTAATATATTTCATTTAATGCTTTTAAAAAATTTTGGTGGGTTTCCTAAATTTGAGAGCTCTACAGGACATTGGGAAGGCTTTGAAAACTTAGCCAATAAAATACTTAGGTCAAACCTCTCTAACTTCATAGAAAATACACACTAACTTTCAAAGACTTAGACACTCACCTTTATTATTGGTCAACTTTGTTCAGTCAGTTACAAGTGTTGACATTACAGCAGAAAGTGATTCATCCCTAATGTAAAGGTTGCCTAATGTCCTACTTTTTTCATTTTATCTAGATGAAATGAAGTTTTTTTCTTTATCAGATGGAAGAAATTTTTTCTTTATCAGATGGTAAGAAAAAAGATAGTACATGAATCTTAGAAATGGAAAACTGATATAGCCTTAAAATTTAACAATCTCACCTTGGGAGCAACACCTAATTCTATACAAAAATATAAACAACTTCCACAGTGGAAGTTGTGTTGACACTCACCTAGGGAATATGAATAGATCATCCCTTTAACTACTAATGAAGAAGCACTCTAATCAATTGGGACACATTCACTGTCACCTGAAAAGAAAAACAGGAATCATTTTGTTTCTTTTACAATGCTTTGTCTTAGTAAAAGGGGATATATGTAAATAGAAAGAGGAGCCTTTCTTACACTCTCTAAAATATTGCTAAGAATTCTGTGTATGTTAAGTCCATGTCTCAGTTACTCGTCTCTTGTTGATGGGACCAATCACTGACAACCAAAATGAAGGAAGGAAAGGTTTATTTAGCTCACAGTTAATGGAGGTTTCAGTCCATACTCAGCTGGCTTCAAGGTAGAGTAGCACATGGCAGAGAGCAACCTTTCATGGTGGTGGCAAAAAGTAGAGAGCAGAGGGAGTGGCAGCAACTTAAGCTGCTAGCTTGATTTGCTTCCTTCCTCACATTGTTTTGTAAATTTTCTGTCGCAGGGCAGGTGCAGCACTCACACCCAGGATAATCACTCACAAACTCCAGAAGCCACCCCATGACTGCATGAGGCTTTAGGGGAACACCTATACACAAAACATAACATTCCACCCTTGGACCCCCAGAGACTCATGCACATCCCTTTATGCAAAAGTTATTTTAGTCCATCTCTAAGAGTTGCCAAAGTCCTAACAGTTTCACCATTATTGAAAAGTCTAAGTCCCAAGTCTCCTCCAAGATCAAAACCATACTCTTTGCTATGAGCCCCTGTACAAATGAAAAGTTAAACCCTTCTAACCTTCAGTGGCACAAGATAAACATTACCATTCCAAAAGGTACAAGCAACAGGAGAATACAGAGCATTGGGGCCAACACAAGTCCAAAATCCAGCAGGGCAAACATTAATTTCTGTAGTTCAGGGCCAGCCTGGTAGCTTAGTGGACTAAAGCACCTGATTAGACTGAGTGCAGCATCCAGGGTTTGATGCACGGTATGCTGTGCAGGCCATATTTGCAGGATGTGCTGAGATGGCGATGAAGACTAGGCAAGGTGGTGTGCACTAGTAATCCCAGCATTTGGGAGGGGAGGCTGAAAACAGGGGAATTATATAAGTATGATCTAAGTAGTGAGACCCTGTAGACCCTGTCCTAAATACAGAAAAAAGTCCTACAGTTCCATATGGAACATCTGAAGCAATCTGGGGCAAATTGTAAGCTGCTCCATGTGGTTATGCTCCTATGGAAATCTTTGTGGTAGCTCCTATGGCTTCTATTTTAGGTCATCCTTGCTTCTCCTTGCAGTTTCCCTTAGATGATCCACATTCCTGGGTTTTCCAAACTTTTCTGGTTTCCACTGAATAGCTTCTCACTCACAGCTTTACACATTGCCCTCTCAGAGGCACACTGCCTAGCCTCCCAGGCCTTCTTCTGAAGTCAAGGTTGAAGCTTTCTTAACCTCAAAGCTTTGGCATTCTGCAAGTGCCTAAAAGCAGTGACATGTGGATGATGTCAAGGTCTACTGCCAGCTGGACCAGTAGTCAGGCTTCCTTCTCTCTCAGCTCTAGGGGTTGAGTGACTGGATCACTCAGCACTCTCACCCTGATTCCCAGGAAGAAATTCTCTATGCCAGCAAAATCATGGAACCTGGTGTGGCACTGCCTCCATTCTGGAACATGGGCCTCTATGGCTTTACACGTGTGGCCAAGTCCCTGACCTTTGCAATTCTGAGGCAGCATTGGGTGAAGACCTGCTGCCTCCAGTGATGCCCTCAGACCTTCCTTTCAATTCTCTTATTGCTTCTTGGCAGTGGAGATCCTCTCAGCTCTATTTTTGCATTTCACAGCTTTATTGGAGCTTCCTATCTGGCCAAACACAACATTTTAAATCATTCTGCTGGGCACTTTGCTGTTAATTCTCAATATAAATCTGGCTAAAAGCCCCCAACAAAAGCCATGCCACAGCCTCAATATTTGTTTGTTTTGAGATTTCTTTTGAAAGGTTAATCAGAGCACCATACTTAATCTCAGTCTTGGGCAAAGTCTCTGGAGACAAGCAAAATTCAGCCACAAACTGCCAAACCATAACAGAAATCATCCAGTGCCCAACAACCAATGCAGTTTTTCTTTGAAGCAGAAACCTCCCCGGCTTGATCTTTACAGGCAGGATTTCTATCAGCCTTCTGATCTGAACTCTGACCAGAATCTCTCATACCAAATAACTGAGGCTGTTCCAGTGATTCTTCTATAGGCAA
Organism: Octodon degus; assembly: GCF_000260255.1. Classification (NCBI taxonomy): domain Eukaryota; kingdom Metazoa; phylum Chordata; class Mammalia; order Rodentia; family Octodontidae; genus Octodon; species Octodon degus. The sequence goes on along the minus strand of NW_004524596.1, from coordinate 9,877,952 downwards.
CCACTCCAAATCTTTCCTATAACTTCCTACAAGCCATTCCCAAAAGCTCATAATTCACATGGTCAGGTTTAGCCACAGCAATGACCCCACTCCTGATACCAAATTGTGTCTCAGTTACTCTTCTCTCATTGTTGGGACAAATACCTAACACCCAAAATGAAGGAAGGAAAGGTTTACTTAGCTCATAGTCGATGGAGGTTTCAGTCCATACTCGACTGGCTCCAAGACAGAATGGCACATGGAAGAAAACAACCTTTCATGGTCTTAGCAAAGATTAGAGAGCAAAGGGAATGGCAGAAGCTCAGGCAGTTAGTTAGCTTCTCTCTCCACTCCTTACATTATAATGAAAATTGTCTGCCCCAGGGTGGGTGCGGCACCCATACACACAGTAATCAATCACAAACTCCAGATGCCACCCTATGACTGCATGAGGCTTTGGGAGAATACCTATACAGAAACCATAACACTCCATCAGTTAGAAAGAGTTCTTTTCTAGGAGAATGTTCATAAGTAAGATTCATTTGTAAGTCTGACAGAGTCCTACACAACGTTGACACAAATATCCACTGTATATTGCTTCATAGAAGTCCCCTCCCCATCACCTCTGCTTTTCTCCTTGCTTCTGGACCTCCTGGGCTCTGAGTGAGTACTGTCCTAGTGTGCATTATCACACTGTACAGCAAGCACATGGTAGCACCATTGTGAAAAGTCTGGTAGACATGTGAGTTACTTCCACAATTTGTTTGCATCTAGGAATTTTCATCATGTGAAATCTGCTCATATCTACAAAAGTTCAGAACTAGAATATTCTTAATTTGGGAACCTAACTATAGTTTTAAATAGAATATTTTTTCTTTTTTACTTTGATAAGGATATAACATTAAACTTGCCATTTTAACCATTTTGAGTATAAAATTAGTATGGTAAGTGTGCTCACATTACTGTTCAGAAGAACTCTAGAATCTTTTCTCTTCACAAAGTAAAATTTCACATTCAGTAAACACTATCTCCCTTTGTCCCTGTTCTCAGCTGGTGGCAACTATTTTTTTACTTCCTTTTTCTATAGTTTTTTTAATTATTTTTGATAATTTATATGAACAGAACTATATATTACTTGATGTTTGTGATTGACTTATTTTGCTCATCCCAATGTCCTTGAGATTCATCCAAGTTGTGGTATAATTTCCTTTTTCTTCTAAGGCTACACCATTTTCCACTGTAAATATATACTGTATATTTATTATTATTATTATTTATCTAATGGTGAGTATTTTGTATTGCGAATAATGCTGTTATGAACATAAGGATAAAACTATGTCTTGAATATTCTATTTTATATACTTTTGAATATATGCCCAATTGTGGGGTTGCTGGATTCTATAGTAATCTTATTATTTTTTAAAACATTCCTATACTGGTTTTAGTAATTATTACACCTAGCACACTTCCATCAACAGTGTACTAGGACTCTACTTTCTCTGCATTATCATCAACACTTGCTATTTTCAATTGACAGTGAGCATCCTAATAGATATGAGGTGATATCCCAGTTGTGATGTGTATGTTAATACAGCTTTACATATGCTTGTCAAAAAATTATGCATCTTCTTTGGAATATTGTCTATTCATTTTCTTTAGTTTTTACATCAAGTGTTTGTGCTGTTCTTGTTCAGTTGCAGAAATTCTGTATATAATGTACATAGCAACCCCTTATAGCATGCATAATTTGTAAATGTTATTTTCTGTTCTGCATGGATTTTCAAATGCAATATTTATTAATTTAATCTCACTCAAAATGGCATCAGTTTAACATTTCTAACCCACAGTAGGTCAGTCTGGTTTCATAGGAACACTTTGTTCCTATTGAAATGTTGCTCACGGCCACATCCAACATAGCTCTTGAAGTTGCTTCAGGGAAGATAGTAGAAGACACAAAAATGAGTACACAAGCTGGGGTCAGGTGGAGCCACCCTCTTCTGTTGAGAGAAAAGGAACTGCCCAAGACCATAGCACATCTATTTATACATTGAGAAGGTTGATATCAGGTGAAACCCCTCTGCCTAAAAAGTTGTTTGACTGGCTCACCTCTGGAACTTCATGTTCTTGGGGCTGTCCTTGCTCTATCACTACAGGTGTGACTGATCTCTAAGTCAGCTGCTCTTCACAAGAAAATCTAATATCTGCCTGTCACACAAAACGTCTGCCACTCATTCCTACTCTTTTGCTGTACCCCAAGTAGATATATACCTTCTAAAGTGTAGTTCTTGCTTATGTGTAGAGAAATCAGTCACAAATAGCTTAGAAGAGATGGGTTGGGATATGGTGTTAAAAGGAATGTATAATTACATCTCAGATCAGTAAGGAAAATGAAAGTTACTGATGAATGATGTCCGTTGGAAGGGTAAGTTAGGAAAATGGCAGGGTCCTTATTCTATCTAATACATAAGTAAAAAGTTCATGACCTGATTAATTGGACTGAGACTGACAAGAACAAACCCATTATCCAGAAGGACGTTTTGATGATTAGGCCATCTTTAACATGTTAAATTTTTATTTATTTATTTATTTCTATTTACTTTTATTATTTTTTTTGGTAGGACAGTTTCAATAATTAACACATTGCATACATTCTTCCTAGTGGTTAATTACTGTACAAGATGCAGACATGATATCCTATTTACAAACACTATTAGAACAAATCCCTCTATTCATTAAGAGACTGTAACTATATATCTATCCTAACCATTTTGAAACACAGATACAAAAATGGACATTCATCTGTATCCCCTTTTTTTTAGTTCTGTTATTTGAATATTATAGGTGTGCTAACTCAGCAAATATTCTAAAAGAGTCCAGTAGCCCATAATAGTATTGGGTCTTCTGTTTAACTGGCAATGTCAGAAATTATTGACCTGAGTACCGCACAGCTCAACATAACAGCATGGCTTTACTTCTTATATATCATTTTTATACTTTTCTGCTGGACAGTTAAGAACAAGAAAAATCAAGACCTATGCAATAAGAGTTGTAGCTTTTGGGTTTGATAAGGTCAGTGAAATCCCCTGAGGATTTATCCTGAGACCCTGTACCTCAGATTGTAGAACCATTGTCAATGTCAGCCATGTGGATGAGTCACACCAACTGCATAGCCAATGTGCTATCTGTGAAAGCCTGAGAGAATGTTTTCTCTCCATGTGACTCTCCTTAGGCACACTCTACAACATCACTTTCCTCTTTGGCCCCATAATCTCCTTGATCAGAAAATTTGGGACACTATTGAGTTAAGTGACATTACAGTACAAGTTCTCGTATGTCCTGAGTCTTAATTGACCTTGGAAGGCTAGGGCCAAAAAGTTGGCTTTCCTTGCAGCCCTACTTTTTCTCTAATTTTGAGCTGAAAACTTAAGTTGTTAACCCTCCAGAAGAGAAGTTTATTTTTATTATCATGCAACCTAGACTGTTAAGCTTAACCTCACTCTCTGTCAGAATATCAAATATCTTAGGCATAACATGGAACAGGTATTTTTCATCAAGTATTGATATGTTGAAATTTAAGTCCCTACAGAATATGATGAAAAACATTTAAAATTAGAGTATATTTTGAAAATAGGCATAAAGATTTATATAATTCTTATGTTTACACATAAGTCCAAAAAATCTAACCATGAAGCCGGACAGTCCCATAACATTCCTTGTCTTGTCTCCTGCTTTCATTTACCATGCCCTTCTTTTTGAACAATCATCTACCCAAGAGACAGCACAGCAGAAACTGCCATGTCATGACAAGCAGCCCATATTCACAAGACCAGAATGACAGGCACTGCAAGCATGAACCTACTATTACAAATTGCCATTTTCAGGGAAGTTTCTTAGTTCATAGGTGTCTGTATATATAGTTAGTCAGGGTGAGAGTCTTTCCAATTAACTGCTAGATTCAAAAACCTTCTAGAGTTTCTCAGGATCATTGCCTTGCCCATCTTCTACATATACCTGTATGGCTTGACATTTTCATGTTTCCTAGCTCTTATCTTTTCCCTCTCTTGATTATTTAGTCCTTGAGATCCTGCTTTACTTTTACTTGTATTATACCTTTCTATTTGTATTTCTTCTTTTGAGTTCTTATACTAGGTAAACTATATGATATTTACACATGTATGTCTGGTTTATTTCACTTATGAGTATACGTTCAAGCGGCATCCACTTCAATATAAGGGCTTCGAGTTTATCATTCTTAATAGTTGAATAATACTACATTGTGTAAAAATAGCACATCTTTTTCAAACATTCCTCAGGTGATGAGTATCTTGGTTGTTTCTAAGATTTGACTATCACAAATTGTGCTGCTACAAACATACTCACACATATATCTCTATATGATGTTTTCAGATCCTCTGGGAAAATTCCCAGTAGAGGAATAGCTGGTTTAAATGGGATTTCCAGTGCAACTTTTCTAAGGATTCTCCACACTGATTTCCATAATGGTTGCACCAGTCTGCATTCACACCAGCAGTGGAGAAGGGTTCCTTTTTCCCCACAGCCTCTACAACATTTGTTTTTGGGTGATTTCTTTATGATACCCATTCTTTCTGGGGTGAGATGATATCTCAATGTTGTTTTAATTTGCATTTTGCGGATGGCTAGTGATGTGGAGAATTTTTCATATAATTATTTTCTTCTTTAATTTCATCCTCTGAGAAGTGTGTGTTCTTCTCAGATGCCCATTTCTGGACTGGGTCTTTAAATTTTGGGGCCCCAGTGTTTTTCAGTTCTTTACAAATTCTACAGAGCGGACCTCTGTCTGAGTACTTATTTGTCATGATTTTTTCCAAATTTGTAGGTTGTCTTTTCAATTGTGGGTAACTTCTTTTGTAGTGCAAAAACTTTTCAATGAAAGCATGTACCAGTTGTTAATTTTTTAAGTGTTTCCTGTGGATTTGATTTTTGTTTATGACTTCTTTACCTACCCTATGTATTCAAGAGCTTCTCCTACATTCTTTTACAGGAGATTTAGTGTCTCTGCTTTAATGTTTAGATCTCTAATCCATTTAGACTTTAGCTTAGTACATGGAGGTAGACCTGAGTCAAGTTTTAATTTTCGACATGTAGAGAGCCAGTTTTTCCAGCACCATTTGTTAAATAGGCTATCTTTCTTCCAGTGATTATATTTGGACTCTTTATCAAAGATAAGGTGGCTGAGTGTGTTTGTAAGGTCTTAGGCATCTTCTAATCTATTCTATTGATCCTCTGATCTATTTTGTTGCCAGTACCATGCTGATTTTATCACAGTAGCATTTTAGTATAATTTCAAGTCAGGAATTGTAATGCCTCCTGCCTTGCTTTTATTGCCCAGGATTACCTTTCCTATTCTAGGCCTTTTCTTCTTCCAAATAAACTTGAGGAATGATTTCTCTAGCTCTGTGAGGTATGTTGGTAGTAGTTTGATAGGGATTGCATTAAATCTGTACAGCAATTTTGGGAGTATGGCCATCTTCACAATGTTGGTTCTTCCTATCCAGGAGCATGGAATATCATTCCATTTTCTGAAATCCTCTACGATCTCTTTTTTAAGAGTACTGTAATTTTCCTTGAAAAAGAGCTTGGACTTCTTTTTTTAATTTTTTAAATATTTTTTCATAATTTTATTGAGAAACAAATAGCAATGCGACAGGATCAAATCAAATTGGTAGGACAGTTTCAATAATAAACACATTGCATATATTCTTCCTAGTGGTTAATTGCTGTACAAGATGCGGACTTGATATCCTATTTACAAACACAATTAAGACAAATCCCTCTATTCATTAAGAGAATGTAAGTATATATCTATCCTAAGCACTTGGATTCCACAGATACAAAATAGACATTAATCTGTATCCCCTTTTTTGGGAAGTTCCATTATTTGAATATTATAAGTGTATAAACTCAGCAAAATATTCTAAAAGAGTCCAGTAGTCCATAATAGTATTGGGTCTTCTGCTTGACTGGCAATGACAGAAATTATTGACCTGAGTCCCCTATAGCTCAACATAACAGCATGGCTTTACTTCTTATTTTTCATTTTTATACTTTTCTGTGGAATGGAAAAGACCAAGGTAAAGCAGGACCTATACAACAAGATCTGTAGCTTTTAGGTCTGATAAGGTCAGTGAAATCCCCTCAGGATTTATCCTGAGATCCTGTACCTCAGATTGTAGAACCTTTGTCAGTGTCAGCCATATGGATGAGTCATGGCCATTGCTTGGTCCATGTGCTCTCTGTGAAAGCCTGAGAGAATGTTTTCTCTCCATGTGACTCTCCTTAGGCACACTCTACATCATTGATCACTTTCCTTTTTGGCCTCATAATCTCCTTGATCAGAATATTTGGGACACTACCGAGTTACATGATGTAACAGTACAAGTTTTCATATGTCCTAAGTCTTAATTGACCTTGGAAGGCTAGGGCCTAAATGTTGGCTTTCCCTGCAGTCCTCTTTTTTCTCTAATTTGGTCTGCAAACTTAGGTTGTTAACCATCTAGAAGACAAGCTTATTGTTATTACCATACAACTCAGGTTGTTAAGTTTACCCTCACTAACTGTCTGAATATCAACCATCTTAGGCATAACATGGAACAGGTATTTTTCATCAAGTATTGATATGTTGAACTTTAAGTCCCTACAGAATATGATAAAAATTAAAAATTAGAATATATTTTAAAAATAGGCATAAAGAACTATCTGCTTCTTATGTTTGCACTTTAAGTCCAAAAAACTAACCATATACAACCTTGAAGCAGGACAGTCCCACAATATTCCTTTTCCTATTCTTTGCTTTCATTCACCACCCCCTTCTTTTTGAACAACCATATACCCAAGAGACAGCACAGCAGCAACTGGCATGTCATGACAAGCAGCCCGTATTCAGAAGACCAGAATGACAGGCACTCCGGGCATGAAACTACTATTACAGATTACCATCTGCAATGCAGTTGCTTAGTTCACAGGTGTAAGTATATATAGTTAGTCATGGTGAGAATCTTCCCAATTAACTTCCAGATTCAAACATCTGCTGGAGTTTCTCAATATCATTTCCTTACCATCTTCTACATAAAACTGTATGGCTTGACATTGTCATGTTTCCTAGCTCTTCTCCTTTCCCTCTCTTGATTAGTTAGTCCTCGAGATCCTGCTTTCCTTTTACTTGTATTATACCTTTCTATTTGTATTTCTTCTTTTGAGTTCTTATACTAGGGAAACTTTATGATGTTTACATATGTGTGTCTGGTTTATTTCACTTATGAGTATATGTTCAAGTGGCATCCACTTTAATATAAAGGCTTGGAGTTTATCATTCCTTTTTTTAAAATTATTTATTTATTTTTATTTATTACATTTATTTATTGTGTGTGTGTGTGGCCAGCTCAGCCCACCAGGGGATTGCGCCGTAGTCCCTGTGCTTTGCCAAGCTTGTTTCAAGTAGGTGCTTTAGACCACTGAGCCATCTCTCCAGCCCCTATCATTCCTAATAGATGAATAATACTCCATTGTGTAAAAATACCACATCTTTTTCAACCATTCCTCAGGTGATTGTCATCTTGGTTGTTTCCAAGATTTGGCTATCACAAATTGTGCTGCTACAAACATAGGCACACATATATCCCTATGATATGATGTTTTCATATCCTGTGGGAAAATTCCCAGTAGAGGAATAGCTGGTTGAAATGGGATTTCCAGTTCAACTTTTCTAAGGATTCTCCACAGTGATTTCCATAAAGGTTGCACCAGTCTACATTTCCTTCAGCAGTAGAGAAGGGTTCCTTTTTCCCCACAGCCTCTCCAACATTTGTTTTTGGGTGATTTCTTTATGATAGCCATTCTTTCTGGGGTGTGAAGATATCTCAATGCTGTTTTATTTTGCATTTCGTGCATGGCTAGTGATGTGGAACATTTTTTCATGTATCTATTTGCTTCTTTAATTTCATCCTCTGAGAAGTGTGTGTTCATCTCAGGTACCAATTTCTGGATTGGGTCTTTAAATTTTGGAGTCCTAGTGTTTTTAGCTCTTTATAAATTCTAGAGAGCAGAACTTTGTCTGAGTACTTATTTCTCATGATTTTTTCCAAATTTGTGGGTTGTCTTTTCACTTTGCTGGTAATTTCTTTTGACATGAGAAAACTTCTCAGTAAGAGCAGTTCCCAGTTGTTAATTATTTCCCATGCGATTTGATTTCTGTTCATGAAGTCTTTGCCTGCCTATATGTCTTCAAGAGTTCCCCCTACTTTCTCTTCCAGGAGGTTTAGTGTCTCTGCTTTAATGTTTAGATCTTTAATCCATTTTGACTTTAGTTTAATGTATGGTTATAGACCTGGGTCAAGTTTGAGTTTTTGGCATGTAGAGAGCCAGTTTTTCCAGCACCATTTGTTAAAGAGGCTATCTTTCTTCCAGTGCGTTTGTTCAGCCCCTTTATCAAAGATAAGGTGGCTTAGTGTGTTCGTAGGAGCTTCAGCCACTTCTAATCTATCCCACTGATCCTAAGGTTTATTTTGTTGCCAGTACCATTCTGATTTTATCACAGTAGCCTTGTAGTATAATTTCAAGTCAAGAATTGTAATGCCTCCTCTCTTGTCTTTATTGCTCAGGATTGCCTTTGCTATTCTAGATCTTTTCTGGTTCCAGATAAATTTTAGGAATGATTTCTCTAGGTCTGTGAGGTATGATGTTGGTAATCTGATAGGGATTGCATTAAATCTGTATAGCAATTTTGGCAGTACTTCCATCTTTACAATGTTGGTTCTTCCTATCCAGGAGCATGGAATATCTTTTCGTTTTCTGAAGTCTTCTACAATTTCTTTTTTCAGAGTACTGTAATTTTCCTTGAAAAGATCTTTGACTTCTTTAGTTAGATTAAATTCTAAGTATTTCATTTTCCTCAGTGCTATTGTAAAAGATATTGTTTGTATAATTTTCCTTTCAGTGTTTTTGTTACCTGTGTAGAGCAATACTATTGAATTTTGGGTATTGACTTTATAACCTGCTATGCTACTGAATTTCTGTATTAATTCTAGTAGCTTCTTGGTGGAGTTTTTTGGGCTTTCCAAGTAAAGTATCGTGTCATCTGCAAATAATGATAATTTAACTTCTTCTTTACCTATTGTTATTCCTTTTATTTCTTTCTCTTGTCTAATTGCTGTAGCTAATAATTCCAGACCTATATTGAATAGGAGTGCTGATAGAGGGCATCATCGTCTTGTACCAGACAAATCTAAGAGGAAAAGATTTCAGTTTTCCCAATTTAGAATTATGTTAGCCATTGAGTTTTCATAAATCAGTTTTTTTTTTTACCTGATTGAACTAGTGGCCATCTATTCCAATTTTCTGTAGGACTTTGAACATGAATGAGTGTTGGTCTTTGTCAAAAGCCTTTTATGCATCAAAGGAGATGATCGTGTGGTGTTTAGTTTTCTTTCTATTGATATAGTGTATTACATTTATAGATTTTCGAATATTGAACCATCCTTGCATCCCTGGGATGAATCCTACCTGGTCATGGTGTATGATCTTGATGATTTGATGTATTCTATTTGCTAAGATTTCATTGAAGATTTTGGCATCTATGTTCATGAGGGAGATTGGCCTGTAGTTCTTTTTCTTAGTTGCATCTTTCCCAGGTTTTGGTAACAGTATAATACTTGCTTCCAACAATGATTTTGGGAGGATTGCTTCCTTTTCAACTTCCTTGAAGAGTTTGATGGGTATAGGGACTACATCTTCTGTAAATTTCTTGTAGAATTCAGCTGTGTATCCTGAACTCTTCTTTGTTGGTAGGTTTTTATTACATCTCGTATTTCTTTGGCTGTTTTTGGGCCATTGAAAGTGGTTACATCTTGTCAATTCAGTTGTATTAATTTGTACCTTTCTAGAAATCTGTCCATTCCTTCTGTGTCTTCTATACTGTGAGAGTAAATGTTCTCGAAGTCCCTATTGATAATCTTCTGAATTTCCACTAAGTCTGTGGTAATGACACCCTTTTCATTCCTTATTGCTTGTATTTGAATTTTTTCTTTCCTCTTTTTGATGAGGTTATCAAAGGGCTCATAGATTTTATTTAATCTTTCAATGAACCAACTTTTTGCTTTGTTAATTCTTTGAGTTGTTTTCTTTGTCTCAATTGAATTAATTTCTGCTCTAGTCTTTTAATGTTTTTTCTGTCTTTGGGCTCTGGGTTTGATTTTCTCTTCCTTTTCTAGTTGTTGAAGGTGCAGCATTAGGGTATTTACTTGTTCCTGTTCTGTTATCCTAAAGTGTGAGTTCACAGCTATGAATTTCCCTCTGAGAACTGCTTTTATCTTATCCCATAAATTCTGATTAGTTGTGCTTGAATTTCACTGAGTTGTAGATATTGTTGGATTTCGTGTTTAATTTCATCTGTGACCCATTGGTTGCTTAGTAGGGTGTTCTTTAATTTCCATGTATTTAGGGTTTTTTTTCTGTTTTCTCTTGTCATTTTTTTCCAGTTTTCATTGCAATGTTGTCAGATAATATGTATGGGATAATTTCTGTTTTCTTGCATATACTTAGACCTATGGAATAGTATGTGGTCTATTTTAGAAAATGACCCATGTGCAGCTGAGAAAAATGTTATTCAGCTGTGTTTCAGTGGAACACTCTGTATATGTCCACCAAATCCATTTGTTTCAAACTCTGGTTCAGTTCTGTTAATTCTTTTCTAAGTTTTTGTCTGGTTGACCTATCTTTTTGGGATAAGGAGGTGTCAAGGTCTCCTGTTAAGATTGTGGTATTGGATATTAGATTTTTCATGTGCATTAAGATTTGCTCTATATAGTTGGGTGCTCCTGTGTTTGGTGCATACATATTTATGAGTGTTACCTCTTCCTCTTAAATTTTTCCCCTAACCAGTAAATAGTGGCCTTCTTTATTTCACTTGATCATTCTTGGATTGAAGTTGAGACTGTCTGCCAATAGGATTTCTATCCCTGCTTTTTTCTGAGGTGCTGAGGCATATAATATTGTGTTCCTTCCATTGACTTTCAGCTTATGAATGTCTTTATGAGTTAAATGTTTTTCTTGTATACAGCATATTGTTGGATTTTGTTTCCTTATCCACTGTGCCAGTCTATTTCTCTTAATTGGTGAATTGATTCCATTTACATCGATGGTTAGAATTGAGATGCACTGACTTACAATTGAAATGTTATTTACCTGTTTTCATTTACTCCTTTTTCTGCTGTCATTAATTCCTTGCCTTATTTAGTTGGTTGGTTCTGATCTCATTCTTGGAGTTCTCATCGTTTTGGTCCTTCTCTAGAACATCTTTCAGTAGCCTGTGTAGGATTTGCTTTGTCATCATGTAATTCTTTAGCTGCTCTTTGTCATGGAAGTATTCCACTTCTCCATCAAACTTGAAAGAGAGTTTTGCAGGGTATAGTAGTCTGGGCTGGAATTTGTTTTCATAGAGGACTTGAAGTACTCTGTGCCATGCTCTTCTTGCCTTCATGGTTTGTGAAGCGAAGTCGGCCGTCATTCTGATGGGTTTTCCATTGAATGTGATCTGCTTCTTTTCTCTAGCAGCTTTAATTATATTATTCTTGTGCTGAATTTCTGGGATCTTGACTATTATATGTCTCTGTGTGTTTTTCATTGGGTTGAGGTTACTTGGCTTTCTGTATGCTTTGGTTACCTGAATGTCAGAGTGTTTCCTCATATTTGGGAAGTTTTCTGCTATTACTTCTGTCCATATTTTTTAAATGTCATTCGTATTGACTCCTTCTTTCTCATTGATGCCTATTACTCTCACATTGTTCATCTTTGCATCATAGTGGAGGTGATGAATTATTTTTTCCTGCATTCTTGTTGTTTTTAAGAGATCCTTTCTTATGTTTTCACTAGCAGCAACAGTGTCTTCAAGATCTCTATCTCTGTTTTCACTTTCACTTAAACAGTTTTGCAAGCTTGTGTTTGAGATTTAAAATTCCTCTATATCTCCTTGACTCTGCTTCATGTGATCTATTTCTTTCCTGTATTGCTCATTCAAGGAATCCATCATTTTTCTAATCTCCTCTATTTTTTTTTATCAATGTGTTCTTTAGAAGCGGTTATTAATTCTTTTACTGCAGTGTTTTTTTCAGATTGGGTTTCCTCCCTATGTTTCTGTAGTTGCTTCTTTACTTCAGATGCTATGAATTCTGATAATTCTTTTCTTATTTCAGATAATTCTGCTCCGAGTTTCTCTATGACTTTCTGCTGTTGCTTATTTACTATCGACACTACTAATTCATACATTTGAGCTGAGCTATTGTTCTCTACACTTGTTTTGTGTGGGCATTGGGTTTCCTCCATGTTTCTGCATTTGATTCTTTACTGCAGATGTTATTAATTCAGGGATTTCTTTTTGCATTCCCAACCTGAGTTCCTCTATACCTTTCTGCAGTTGTTTCTTTATTTCAGAAGCCACTGATTCATTGCTTTCAGCTTTGTGATCCCCAATTTATTCTGTGTTAGTGTCCTCTGCACTTGTTATGGGTAGGCTTGGGTTCTGAGATTGCATTTTCCTCCTTCTCATTTTCATTTTATGTAGCACTGTCATCTGACCTTTGTTGTAAAGCTTTGGTGCAGTTATAACCTTAGCACCTACTGAACTTCAGGTGCAGATCTACAAAGTTTGGATTTATCCAGCTGTGCCTGGCTTGAGTCTGGCTGCTGTGCTCAGCTCCTTTCTGCTGCTTTTCTTGGGAGTGAACCTCTTGTGCCCCTCTGCCTAGATGTTCTGCTCCTGGACTCACTGGATGGTTCTTTCCACTACACACCCTCTACAGGAATTGCAGCTGCAGGGTTTCACCTCAGTCCTGTATGCCAGGCCTGAGATGAGTCTGGAGGAGTCATGTTGGAGTAGCACAGGGAGTGGCAGCTCTCCCACAGTCACCAGGCCTGGGCTAGGACTGGATCTGGGGATTCCCAGAAAGGGTATGAAATTGTCACTGGGTGGGCAGTGTGGGTGGGGTGCTGCGGAGTGTTGGAGGGGCCCCAAGGGTATGGAAGAGGGTCTCACCCATGCTGTGCCTGGGCTGGGACTGGCAGGTCCCACCAGTACGGGGTAGCTGGAAGCTCTCCCATACACTCCCCAGGCAAGATTTTACGGTAAGCCTGGATTCGCACTTTTCTCTCATGTGATACTTTATGTAGTGTTTTCTCCAAGTCTTTGTTCCTATATTGGAGTTGAAAATATAAATTGGCCAAGAAGTTTGTACTGGCTTAGGCTTCACATTCTTAGGAACAAAGCTAGGCTTTTGGATTTAGAGCCATAAGATTCCAAATCCATCCTTTTAGTGAAAGATGACATAGTGGTCAGAAGAGGATTAGAACTCATGAGGACAAGGTTATAGTCAGGGATTGTAACAGAATGCCAAGACAGGATATCATGTTTGCATCTTGTACAATTAATAACCACTAAGACAACAATATGTAATATATTAATTATTGAAACTGTCCTATTAATCGGTTTTGAAACTGTCTTATTGTTATTTATTGTTTCTCAATAAAGCTATTAAAATATAAAATAAATGTAACTCTGATGTTTATTCATGGCCATGCACACTTCATTGATACATAATAATTTTAGGGAGATAGGGGAGTTTTTATTGACACTTAGGCAGTAGAAGAAGTATAGAAGGATATATTTATTTGCTTTGGTACTGTTAGACCAAAGAAAGATGGCCTGGAATAACATAACAGTTCTTAATCATAGTTTTATATAATGCATTCAACAAAAGAAAATACTCTGTAGAATTGGGGAACAGTTTACATAACTTGTTGAAAATCAGTGAAAAGCATCAGAATTCTCATCTGGAGGTGCTTAACAGTAACACGCATAATTTTATTTTTAATCCTAGCATAATTTTTCAAATAACAAGAAATACATGGTGTTACTGGCATGGGTGTCTGATACTTGACAGGTGGCTGGACAGTTTTCTTCTCTCACCATCTTGGATAAGCTATATCTGTTATTATCTGTGAAATCTGCCACATACTCAGTGAAATGTGAAGTAAAGGACTAAACTCCTAAATGATATGAAGCAGTGTTTACACCATAAATTCATGTGGAGGGAAAAAGATTTTTCTTCGGGAAATTTATATGAGAAGTAGAATTTAGGCCAGGCTGTCCTTCTCTTGTTTGGCTTTCTCTCTCTCTCTCTCTCTCTCTCTCTCTCTCTCTCTCTCTCTCTCTCTGTGCTGTGACCTTTTGACTGGAACATGTTAATTTAGTAGTTTTATAATTGTTATCAATTTGATGTTAGTTGGTTCCTATAATAAACTCAGAAATTTAGTTCTTGAGCTAGAACAAACTTGTTAGAATCAGATACAATCTTTGCGGAAGCCAGAGACATGAGAACAAATCAAATGCAAAATTAAATTATATAGATTATTTATATCTAATTATTTATTATATTTACAAATGCATTGTTTTCAAATCTTACAAGAAAGATAACTTCTGATATATATCTATATCTATATCTATATCTATATCTATATCTATCTATCCATCTATAGTCTGAAACTAAATCATAAAATAGTCTTTAACTGCAAACTAACTAGATATCAAAAATCATTGTTTTTTTATTCAGAACAATGCAACTGAACTTCAAGTTATGACTGCCTCGAGACACTAGACAATTCTTGACAGTAATTCAAAGCAGCATCATGTGCTGGAAATGAATTGGGCATATATGGATAAAAAATCATGTTCTCTACCAGCAGACAATGAGAGATATTCGATTTTTGAAGCTTTAGCTTTACTGGTGTGAGAGGATAAGTTTATCCAGTAGGTGCTGATGATATTAACGTGCTCAGAGAACCTGTTGCAATATTTCACGCATATCACACACTTAGCCAACATTTAGTATCTTACTGTTTTTCTTTGTACTTAAAGCTCAAACAAGTGTTTAAGTACACCTTTACTTCTATACAAGTATTTGTATTGTGCATCAGGGAAACAAAAAGATTATCCTTTTAAGAAAGCAATTAAAATAGGCTTTATAAGCCATAAGACCCACCCATTGTAAGTTCATAATTGAGGGATTTGTCCATACAGGAATTTCCCTTGGAAAAATAAAAGAATGTCAGAATATTGTCATACAAACAGTTTGTAAAGAAATGCAAACCTTAGGGCTGGGGAAATAGCTGATCAGCACAAACACCTGCCTGGCAAGCACAGCGGTCCTGAGTTCAATCCCCAGTACCATAAAAACAACAACAACGAAGAAGAAGAAGA
>NW_004524596.1:9830480-9862587 GCF_000260255.1 Octodon degus | reverse complement strand
AGAAGAAGAAGAAGAAGAAGAAGAAGAAGAAGAAGAAGAAGAAGAAGAAGAAGAAGAAGAAGAAGAAGAAGAAGAAGAAGAAGAAGAAGAAATGCAAACATTAATTCCTTGCACTGACAATCAGTATTCAAAAATTATAATTTTTAAATGTATAATTTATAACAAAATCCACATATAGTTACAAATATGTACAATTTAAATGAAAGAAAAGGATTAGAAATAAAATGTACAATAAAACAAAAGACATGTATGGGAAGAATTATTAAGTATTAATTATAAAACATTTCTTTCAGATGGGGGTACTATGTAGTTCAGGCTGGCCTTGGATTCACTGTGGCCTTGGCTTTGGGCTCACCCAGGCTGGCCTCAAACTCACAGCGATCTCCTGCCTCCGCCTCCCAAGTGCTAGGATTACAGGAGTGCAGCACCATGCCCAGCTTTCTTACGAATATACTCTTCATTTATATCATACCATATTCCATATTTTATTTTGTTTTTAGTGGGAAAGAACACATCAGAAAATATTTCATATTGGTTTGGGTATCTTAGTAAGAAGACTTTTTCACAAGCCAAATTTACTTTATTCAATAACCAGGCAGCAATCACAGAATCTTAGGTTTACAAAGCCCTTGAAGACAGCCTCACCAGCTTCTACAAGGTAAAGACAAGGAAATTAAGTCCCTTCTACAATGGAATTCAACTGCTTGGGTGAGGGAAGGCTGAAGCAACAATAGCACAATTAACGTGGTGCCTCTCACACGCAGCCTGAAATCTGAAATCAGCCACGCCAGGCTTTGCTGGGGCCAGTGGATGCTCACTGGTGGCGACTTCCTCATTTGAAACAGTGGAAAAGAAACCAAGGGCAAAGGGCAGCTTTAGCTGGAGTCTGTGTTCTGCTGTCCATGTTTTCCACCCTTCTTGAGACCTCACTGTCTATGTTTTGATTTGCATTTTACTTGAAGAGATAAACATGGCAAGTGGTCTCCAGACTAAAAAAAGTAAAATATTGTAAAACATTAATGGTACAAATCTATTCAATAAAATATATTCAAAGCTATAAAACTTTGATGTATGAAAGTTATCATCTAGCCTCCCAATAACTGTAGAATAAATGCTTTCAAATCAAGATTACAATATTATTTATTGAATTTAATAATCAGATTGCAATATTTTTAAGGAAACATATGGCCAGGAATAGCTATGGTATGACTACAAGCAAGCAAGTTACATAGTTTAGAAGACAGCAATTGATATGATGATCTCTTATAAAGTTATAATAAATGCAGTATGCAGGGACAAAGCTAAGTAAAATGATATATATATATATTTGAAGAGTATATATGAGGCAGAAGTTATTATTTCAAACTAATGGAGAAAATATGTACTCCTCTAAGAGGCAGTGTTGACAAAAATTGACATTATGAGCAAAAACAGGGTCCAAATAGAATGAAAACTTAGCTGTAATATTCATATGATTAATTAGAAAAATATACGAATGACATTTAAAGATCTTCAACAGGAGAAGAAACAAACCCATTTTTAAAAGTTTTAATTTCTTTAGTCATCAAGGAAGTACATCTTGAAAAAGATAAAAAGGACTATTTCACACCTACCATACTGATTATACAAAGTTTAACTTTAAAGGTTTAGAGAATAGATGAGTAATAGATCCCCATATGCTCTTGTGAGGAGTGCTTGTAATTGGCAGTGTCACTTTGCATGTTAATTTGATGACATGTAATATAGTAACTCTAAAGCAATGAAAAGGAATTGATACGGTAATGTGCATAATCATTGATATGTCTCTACACGCTAAGAAAATCACTAAATAATATGTATATTTTATGCTTTATGCAAATTTCATTTTAAAAATTCAATTCTTTGAGATCTATTTGTGTGAAATTGCCTTAGTCTATATGTGCTGCTGTGACAGAATGCCATAGACTGGGTAACTTAATAAACAGCAGGAATTTATTTGCCAGAGTTCTATTGGTTGAGAGCCTAAGATCATGATACATGGCCCTCCAGAAGGGTAGAACATTGCATCGTCCCATGACAGCATGTAGAAGAGAGAACCTCCTCCTCCTCCTCCTCCTCCTCCTCTTCCTTCTCCTTCTCCTCCTCTGTGATGCTGCTGATTATTACTCACAATAAAGGAGTCCTGTGGCCAAATAATGCCTCTCTGTTCCCACTTCTCAATTCTGTCACACTGACAATGACTGTATTTTATGAGACACATTCAAAGAATAGCAGATATAAAAGTAAAATGACAAGTAGGATAATGATGAAATTTTAAGAGACATGCTTTACAGGGAATGTACAATCTAGAGAACACAGAGTTTAAATTTTCTTTTCTTAGATTTAAAAAACAGGACAATTTCCTATAATTGTAGCTCCCCAAGTACCAGAGAGGTGGCCCCTCACACTTTTCTGTAGGAGGAAAATTGAATGGAGAATGGGAAGAGTGATTCTGTTTTGTTCTTAATTGTTTTCACCTATGCAGTCAGTTTTTCATGTAGAGTTTCTATTCCTTTACTGGTATTTTTGTTTTTTTCTAATGTGTGAATCAGGCTTTTCAGTTCAGCTTTGACTTTATTTGCAGTTTCTTGGTCAGTACTCTGTAGAAGGCTGAAAAGTATAATAGCACCCCGATTTATGCTGCCCCAGGACTTCAGGTTCTACATGCCAACATGCTTTATGAGGGTTTTTTTGCAAAACAGCCTTCTCTTCCATCTTCTTTCATCTTTTCATCTTGCTCTATTGGCCAGTTCAAAACAAGGTGTCCTGAAGGATGTTCTGCTACATGAAGCCTTCCATCCTGGCCCCCAGGGTGCAGTTCTGCGACTGCCCGGCTGGCAATGGCATTCATGGCAGGCTGGATGTTTCCAGTGGTGGATCCCAGGATGTCACACACCAGCACACATGCCATTTATTGACACCGTCTCTTGAGTATTTCTTTTTAGGTATTTTAATAAAGCTCGGAGAAATAGATTCTAAGAGCTCACAATTGCAGATCTCTGCATCATTCTTACTGTGTGTATTTCCATCTCTTTGTTGCAGAACTTTAACGATCTCTCATACTGTATGCACAGGGTCTCTGAGGCTCAGTAAATACAAGACTTTCCCTCCATATTTATCTTTTACTATGTTAGCCAAGGAACTGATAATTTCTGATATGATTATCTGCTTCGCAAGCTTAGTATCATCAATACAATCAAATGCTGCCAGCAAAACCAAATGAAATATTGGCTATTAGCCACTTTTTTGACATAAGTCCTCATTGTTTTCACAATTACTTTTCTGTCCTTGGGTGTGCCATGCCACAAGCACTGCATGGCCGCTCAGGCACTGTCACGAGTGTAAGCCAGGTACACCACTGCCTCACAGATGGCTTCGATCAGTTCTGATCTGAGTTTTGGGGTTGCATAGGTAAAAAGCCCAAGAATACTTTATGGACCAATGAGTGCTTACTCTCAGCTTCCTTTTGAGCCATTGGAGTTAGAATCTGTTTCATTTCATCCACAATAAGCTCTGATTTTGGGGCTGTACCTCTAACACCTTGTGCAGAGTCCGATGTTGTGCAGACTTGTAAAGCTGAAGCATGTTCTCACAGAGCTCCTCGGTCAGCATGCTCCTGTGCTCCAGAACAGCCTTGTCATTGTACGCATATTCCACAATGGCCGAGGCTTCCACAGGCCACAACATTTTCCTCATGTAGCTTTCTGATTATTTCTGCAATCTGTGGTTTACTTCCATACATGAGAAATTTCTTAACAATATTTCTGGAATATCTGGCTATACTTAATCCAACCAAATCATCTCACAATTCTTCAAAAGTCTGTTTTCTCTGTTCTTCATTACTATACTGAATACAGCACTGGATCACATGAGTGGAATCATGTGCAAATACAATAGTTTTAATTTTCCCTTGAATCAACTTTTGCAAATCACTCATCAATTTTTTCTTTGCTGCAATCCTTTCTTCTTAAGGTCTCCCAAATCTGTTTTGCTCGAACAACACTGTCATAGCTCATTTTGTTACTGTGCTGCCTGCTCTGCTTTAGTTCTTTCTTCTTTTTGAAGTCATCCCATTTCTGTTTCTTGGATGCTGAGTTATCACTTTTATCATCTGGCTGGAATTTTCTCTGTTTGTTGAATATATTTGTTTTCTGGAATCTGCTCTTTGGCCCTTTGTTCTCTTGTTGCTTATTCTTGAATTGTTTCACACCTTTTCCCCAGGTTTTGTGGTACTTTTCTTAAACTTCTTAAGTTCCCTCTCCTTAACAACCTTTTAGGGTAATGTCTTTGAAGAACTAGAATCACTGTTTTTCTGAAATTCTCTTTTTTCTTGTGAAGCATGCTCCTTTGAGCTTTTTTTCCCCTTTGAATTCCATCATAGCAACTCGCACCCATGCAGCCAAGAGACCCCTGGGTTTAAACTTTTCAAAAATAAGAGGATCATATACTTGGGAAAGGAAAATTCCTTTCAGTTGTAATGTGGGAGAGAGAGAAATGTGATGCTTGTATGTGAATAATTTTGTCATCATAAAAAGCAAATGTGAATGATAGCTGTCTTCTGTAAGATTTTGCATGTTGTATTTCCAGTTTCATGTCTTCTTTTTTATATGCAATATTTTATAAATATGGATAAAGTATTGCTATTAAAGAGTTGTTAGCCATCCACAAATCTTGCAGTCCATCATATCAAACTGATACACTGATTCTCAGTGACTCTTTCACGTATTCCATTATGACTTCATATTGTAATTCTCAACAAAACTCTTTAAACTATGACATTACTAAATTTTAAGACTTCTTGCCTGTATATATTTTCAAGATTAACAAAGATATTTTAGTATAGGTCTTCAATGAAAAATATTTGCTTAACTTTTACTTTTTTTAGATATCAATTAACTCAGTTGAATCTATTGAAATTAATTTGTCCATGAGAAGTCAGGGACTCCTCTTTTCTGGCTGGAACCAGGGAGGGTGTAGAAGAGAAGAAAAAGAAGGCTCCTGCTGTGCCAGAAACCCTTAAGAAAAAGAGGAGACATTTCACAGAGTGGAAGATAAAGCACCTAAGAAAGAAGTTTGCCCAGAAAACGCTTCACAAGGCAAGGAGGAAGCTTATCTATGAAAAAGCCAGGCACTATTGTAAGGAGTACAGACAGATGTACAGAACTGAGATCTGAATGGCTAGGATGGCTAGAAAAGCTGGCAACTTCTATGTCCCTGCAAAGCACAAACTGGCATTTGTCTTCCGGATCAGGGGTCTCAATGGTGTGAGATGAAAGGTCTGCCAGGTGTTGTAGCTTCTTCACCTTTGACAAATCTTCCGTAGTCCCTTTGTTAAGCTCAATAAAGCTTCAATTGACCTACTGAGAACTGTAGAACCATAAATGGGGTGGGGCTACTCAAACCTAAAGTCAATAAATAAGCTAATATACAAGCGTGGCTATGGCAAAATCAGTAAGAAGCGAATGGCCTTGACAGATAATTCATTGATTGCTCAAGCTCTTGGTAAATATGGCACCATCTGCATGGAGGATCTGATTCATGAAATCTATACAGTTGGAAAAAGCTTCAGAAGGCAAATAACTTCCTGTGGCCATTCAGGTTATCATCTCCATGAGGTCGAATGAAGAAAAAGGCCACCCATTTTGTGGAAAGTGGAGGTTCTGGAAATAGGGAAGACCAGATCAACAGGCTTATTAGGAGGATAAACTAAGGTATTTCCCATGGTGTTTTTATGATTTGGTCAGTTAATAAAGTATCTTCTTCCAAACAGAAAAAAGTTAAAAACAATAAGACAACACAGACATTTAAGTGTTGCATATTTTGTCTTACATAAGAAACCCAAAATGTAAGTGAATTATAGAGTAAAATAAGACAAAACTGTAGAGCAAAGAAAGGGGTACCTTATGGAGAAGAGAAAATACAATCAGCGGAAGAGAAAAGAGAGAAGAGAGGAATGTAACTAATATCTATTACAAACATGCACCAATTTAAAAAATAACTCAATTCTGGAAGTATATTAGCACAAAATATATACCAAATTACATAATGTTTCATTTTAACTTTAATTTTTAAAATTTATATTTTTAATAAAGGGTCTCCCCAAGCAGTTTGGGCTTAGAGGGATCCTCCAGTCTGAGTCTCCTTAGTGCTGGGATTACCAGTGTGAAACACAATGCCCAGTTTCTGAGGGGTATCTACATGCCTGGTGCTCTGGGGTTGGTAAGGCATGTAGTACTGGGGATAGAACTTGGGTCCTTGTGCTTGCAGGCAGGTGTTTACCACTGAGCTATCTCCCCAGCCCTTAATTTTATTATTTTTTAAAAGATAATACAAGATAGTGCCCTTCAGATTCTATTTTTTCCTTTCAGGTTCTCACACTAAGGAAACAATACGATGTTTGTATATGTGGGTCTGATTTGTTTCACTTAAGAGTACGTTCTCTATGTTTTCTGAACCTGAAGGTTACAATAGACACTAGTGAAAAGGAATGAACTTATTCAAAAGGAAAGAGTGAGTTGAGGAGAAGAACAGAAGAAGGAGTGGGGAAAAGAGATTTACTTATGTATGTAAGCAGGATGGTTTGGACAACTGTAATATGCATTTTTCCTGGTCTATGGAAAGACGCAGTTAATTCTTTAAATTTTGTCTTCTTTTTTCAATTGTTTCCATATTTTGTCTTCTTATTTTTTATACATTTCTCTCTTTTTTTTCTTTCTTCTTCCAATTTTGTATGCATATAGCTGGTAATATGAATAACTGGTTGGAAGACAACACTATGAATTAAAACAAATACTGTAAAATTCATACTACTTTATTAAGTGAAAATCTGAATCACTTCTATTTTTTTCAGTTTCAATTCTAATTTGTACTCTTTAAAATATAAAATAGAGATATACTAAACACACAATGAGGAAGAAAAAAGAAAATACAAAATAGTAAAAAGAAAATACAGAAATGCACTAAACAAAATAGTAGGAATTCAATAATGGGTTGCATTGCATAATGTTATCTTTATATTCATTGTCTAGATTACCAGGCATGAACATGCAAAACTGGTCAAAAAATTATAAGAAATTTCAAAGAAGAAAATAACCATTTAATTTCTATATATGAAACTTGGTGGATTACAAGTTTAAAGTCTAAGAGAATCAAGAGTCTTAACTGACATTGTTAGTGGCTGGCCAAACAAGCTGGACAAAAACATCAATTTTCCTTTAACCCCATTTTGTTGATTTATAAGAGGACAGCAATATTTTGTAAATATTTCACAAAGTCTTTGGGAGGATACATAGAAACGAGGGGGTAACAGACGTGTAATGGGATCAAGGTCCTAAAAATCCAAGGTTATTTTCATTATATCTCTCTATCACATTTCCAGAGTCTTGGCCGCTTCTGAGTTCATTCAAATTAGCTTTCCAGCTTCTCTTCAGTTATGAGAAATGTTGACTTTCATCATGTACATTAGCCGCTTTCACTTGCTGGGACAAAATAACAAATATCCACAACTTAAAGGTGGGGAGGTTTATTTGGGCTCATAGTTTTTAGGCAATTCAGCTTATGATTGGCCAGCTATAAGGCACAATCAAGGCTGGGTAGAGCTGATCCTCTGGAGGCAGCCAGGAAGTGCAAGGAGGGAAGGGAGAAGCCAGACAGAGGAAACATTCTCAAGGCACACTCCAGTAACCCAACCCCAACTGGGCCTTGTCTCCCAGGATTGTGTTCCCCCGTGAACTCATCAATGGATTCATCTAGTGAAGAGTACAGTGGTCCCAGAGTCCATTCATGTTCTAAAAACCTCATCTCTGAAATATGTAAGATTTTGAGGGGGGTATTTTAAATCTGAACCTTCATATCTGCTCCTAGGTCTCAAAAGACTCATGTCCATCTCATTATACAAAACGCATCTTGTTCACCTGTACAAATTGTCAAAGACTTAAATGTTCCATCATTACTAAAAAAATCCAAGTCCAAAGTTTGCTAAGATTCAAGGCAAGCCAAGTTGTGAGCCCCTTAAAAATGAAAAAGAAAATCAAATCCTCCTAACACTTCTATTATAAAAGAGAGTAATAAGAGAGCAGGAAGGATCAGAAAAAAAGCATGACTTGAACCCAGTAGAGCAAACATTAAATCCTATAGCTCAGTGTTCAGCACAGGAACCAGGGTGATGACCTTAGTTCCCAAGGCTTTGTGCAGCTGTGCGTAGCCTCCAGCTTGGGTTGGCTTGACTCACTGCCTGCAATTTCCTTCAGCGCACGTTCCATGTTGTTGACATCTCCAACTTCTTGGGGCCTACCTTCCAGCATCTGCTTCCTTGTCGTAATTTCATGCATCACTTTCAGGGACCAGGCCTTCCACATCTTCATTTGAAGTCTGGATGGAAACAATCGAGATCTCATAACTGTACTCTACATGCCTGAAAAGCCAGTGTCATTTAGATGATGACAAGGTCTGCATTCAGACTGAGCAGTAGCACAGGCCCTTTGGGTATGGCTGCGGTAGCCTCTGATTCCCTAGATACTCGGACTAAGATAGGTAGCTGTAAATGAGCAGCATGCCCTGCAGGTCTCCTCTCAAAACAAAACTCTTTCAAATTATTTTATCCTTTTATACCTTTGCATTTTGATAATTATAGATATCAAATTCAATAGAAATATTGTAATCAGTCAGCCAAGGCTGAGCCCTGGAAAGTTTGGCACAAAAGACAGCTGTAGCTGTAGGCACATTCTCTGGAGGCCAGACCGAGAAAAAAGAGTAACTACTCACCTTTATACTTCTCCTAGTGATGAACAGCAGCAATTGATACTGTAAATAGACAGCCTTTACCTTGGAGTTCTGGACCAAAACTGCTGAACTCATCCCAGTTTAATCAATATTACATAGGCAACTATTTGTAATCTTATCGTTTGACCATACCCACCTCACACTCATCCAGGAATCTTTCATTGGATCAATATTACCTAAGTGACTATACTTGTAACCTTATTGATTGATCGTAATTCTGTCTCACCTTGAATTCACTTCACCATGTGGGTTTGCTCAATAAACACCTTTGAGAAGTAGGGTGAGTAGGGACCAGCTTTCCAGGTACTCTTGCATCCTTCCTAAACAGAAGATTTCTTTTTCTCAATAGATTCTTCCTATTTTCAACCTCTGTTTTTCCTAGAATTCACTGCTTAATATTAGAGAGTATAAGTTCACCATTTGGGACTTGTAGCAGGTTGGGAGACTCTTTCCCCTTTATCATGACAGAGGGAGTCTGGCCATTTTCTTCGATGTCATCATAGCATCTTTTCTACTATCCTAATGTAGAGTATTTTACTTCTTTTTAGTGCTAATCAGTTTACAATCATACTCAGCCACAACTTTGGTAGTGAGTCCTTTCTACTGAAACTGCAAACTTCTCCCATCTTTTGACTCTAAGATTTGCTCTGAGTCTCACTGTAAAGCTGGTTACAGGAAAATACCAGGACCCATACTACATCCCAGACACTGAGCTACTGTGAAATTTCCTCTGCTATATCAAATAGTGTGCTATCTTAAAATTCAGCCACATATAAAGTATTGCAACACAAAAAGGTAGACAAATGCTTTGCTAGAATGAAGTACACATGGTTTGTAGTCAGGTTTTGAGTGCAGTCCTCATTCTATCTGAAATTGACATAGGACCTTCGAGGAATCCAAATAACATGAGGGAAATAGTATAACTCCCAGCCTACCAGATGCTCAGTATGCTGAATTCATGTTCTTTAAAATGGAAGAATAAATTGTAGGAACAATTGGGGTTAAGAGTAGGATATATTTATTGAGGGAAAAAGTTATATTTATTTTGGGAAAGAGAGCCTTTGTCAGAGAGAGAGAGAAAGAGAGAAAGAGAAAGAGAGAGAGAGAGAGAGAGAGAGAGAGAGAGAGAGAGAGAGAGAGAAACTCCAAAGTCCCTGATGGCTTGATGGCTTGCTAGGGAAATCGCTTCTCAGGGGAATTTCATAGGGCAAAACCATGATGTGAAGCAGATATGAGGTGAAATACAATTAAAATTAACTAATAGGATTATAAGTATAGTTCCGTAGGTACTATGGATCAAGTAGGAAATCACAAGGTGGGTATGAGGTGGGACAAAACTGTGTTCAACTGATAAGATGACCAGTATAATAACTGAATTAATATTAATCAAATAAGCATCAGATGAGAAAGCAAGTGTACATGGACTGATCAGGGACCTTCCATAGAAAGGAGGTTTTGGCATCCTATGCGAGGTGATTGATGCCTATTCAGAGTATCAGTTACTGCTGTTCATCTCTTAGGGAAGTTTGTAGGTATGGTCATTCTATCTTTTGTCTTAAGATCTGGCCTTTAAAGAATGCACCTTTGAACTGGCCAGATAGTTCAGCGAATTAAAATGCCTGCTTAGGCAGATCCAGGGCCTGGGGTTCAATTGCTGGCATGCAGTACCAACCCCACCCCCAGGATGTGCTGAGACAGTGACTGAGACTGAGCATGGTGGTGCACCCCGGTAATCCCAGTGCTTGTGAGGCTGAAAAGAGGAGGATTACTATGAGTCCAATCTGTGTAGAGAGACACTGTACTAAATACATTTTAAAAAAAGAAGAACAATGGACCTTCACCTACAGTTATAAAGTATCTGTACTGATAACTTTGAATTCTTACCTCTATCTGACTGCCTATTCCATCTGTAATAAATTCTTATAAGCCTAGTCCACATTCTTATCAGCATTCTGGTCTCCTGAGCTTTCAATAGAATCATTTATTAATTTAATTTCAGCTATAATATTCTTGGACTACTCTCAAAGGATTTCCCAACCTTGCTAAATTTCTGAAAATGAGTATCAAAATTTCTCAACAATATGATCAGTTACAGTCATAGTAACAGTCCTACTCCTGGTACCAATTTCTGGTACTAGTCACACTCCTATCTCTGAAACAAAATACTCAACACTTTACAAGGGGAGAATTTTGTCTAGATTCATAGTTTCCAAAGGATTCAGATCATATTTTGCTGGCTCTAAGTAAGAAACATCATAGTAAAGGCATGACAGATCATACTCTTCCAAGAAAAGAGCCAACAGCAAGAATACACCCTTTGGTTCACATACCCAGTGATATACTTCCAAACATACCTCTTCACTTGAGAGCACCTTGAAAATGAAGCCATGAATAGATTAATCTAGTGGTGCGCATGGTGGCTCTGTGGTCCAATAACCTTAAAATCTTCTGCACATATTAGATTTCTAGAGAACATTTTAGATCTAAATTGTAACATCATTTAATTCATATTCTTTTCTATAAACCATCACAACAGTTCTAGATTATGTTGAGGATGCTCTGCCTCAAGAAGTTTATTTGATGAACTACTCTTTTTTCCCCCCATTTTATGTATTTGGTACAGGGTCTCACTATGCAGCTCAGACTCATAGTGATCATTCTGTTTTCAGCCTCCCCAGTGCAGGGATTACAGGCATGTGTCACCACATCTGGACTCGGTGGCTGGCTCACCATGCCCTAAGGTTGGGGCTGGCATGGCGTGTGGGACTGGAGATTGAACCCTAGTCCCTGCACTTGCCAAAACAGGCATTTAGTCTACTGAGCTATCTCCCCCACCCTTGATGAACTAATTTTGATAATAATCAATGGTATATAGGGTCAGGGAAATGGCTCAGTGTAATAAGCACTTCCTTGGCAAGCACAAGGGCCTGAGTTCAATCCTTGGTTCTGAAAAAAAAAAATCAATGGTATTGGTATATAAGGGCTAGCCAAATAGCTTAGTGGATTAAAGCACCTGCAAGCAGGCACAGGGGCCAGGGATTTAATCCCCAGGCCTGCTGTGCCATCCTGGCCCCAAGGGCACACTGAGACAGCAACTGAGACTGCGCAGGGCTGCATGCACCTATAATTTCAGAACTTGGGAGACTGTAAACAGGTGGATCACTAGGAGTCCGATCTAGTAATGACACACTGAACACCCTGTAGACCCTCCCTAAAATACAGAAGAAAGAAATAAAATAAAATAACAATCAATGGTATAATAATGTTTAGCTTCCTTTAATTTATTCTAAAATAGGTGTGAGCAGAATATGTATGTAGATAATCAGTTTAATACCTCAGTGCAATCAAAATTTCTTATTGAGATGCTTGGGATAGCATTTTTAGAAGTCCCTCTGTCTTTTATAAATGTTTGATGATCAATGCCACATGTTTATTTCAACTGTGCACATCATAGTGTGGAAATTACTTTAGAAATTAAGACACAGACAATGAATTATTCTAGGGCTTTTTAAAGTAAAATGAAGTTTTCTACCTTTGAAAACATTTAAATATAAATACAAAACAGGAACTGCTTATTTTAGTCATCCATTAAACCCATACTGAGTGGGTTTCATTCTTCCATTCAAATCCTTCAAAAACTATGCAGAAAGAAGAGATATTTATGCACAAATGGGAAAAAAAGGAAGCAGTAGCCACCTGCACAGTCTTTTCATATGGAGGAAGAAAATAGACTTTAAAATCCGACAAGGTGGGTACTATCAGTCTAACACCTACCTTTCAAGCCACTTATAGCCTCTAAGCTTCAGTTTCTTCATCTGTAGCTACATGTTAGATAAAGAAAGTTGTAAAACTGCACCATGCTCTTAAATATGATGTAAAATAATTCTAAAAATATTAGTGCACATTTTGAAGGATTAGAACAGATGAAGAGATGGGTAAAGAAAACAACTGCCAAGGTAAAGCAGGACCTGGAAAAAAAAAAAGAAAACAATTGCCATTGTGATAGGCAAGGAAGGGAGAACAACCACTCAACCAAGAGTCAATGCAACAATCCAGAGCTCAGGTAGTTGCCAAGTACCATTCTACATTTGCAAAAAGTATGTAGGATTCTTCCTATGCTGATCCTGATAAATTAGCATCTGGAGCAAGCATCCCCCAAGAATTGAAAGAATTACTTACCTACTATTTGGCTACTATTGATTTCTTTTTTAAAATATCCCAAACATTGTTAGATATATAACAATATATAGTACAAATATATAGAACTAATATACAGTACCAATATTAGTAGAAGTCATAATGTACAGATAAATGAATTTTATACAAATGAAGACAGATATAGATTATATATTTAAAATTGTGATGATTTAAAATATTTACCATGATTTGCCTTTTGCAGAGAATTAAAGTCAGGAAAGAGAATGGGAAAACATTACAGGCAAGAAAAAGCAGGAAAGTTTCAGTATGGGGAAAGTAGGGGTAGACCAAGAGCCCTGGATCCTACTCTGTGATTGGTTCGTGGTGCATGTCGGCCTGTCTTTCACTGATTCTAACCTGGAAGCAGGCCAAAACAAGGGAAGCAGGATGTTGTTGACCCAGTCTTGGCCATTCTGAGCCAACCTTTGCAGAGGCTGTGGATCGATTTCTAGGGTGAGTATAGCAGCAACCGTGGGGCAGAGTTCTTACTCCTATCTTCATTTGTCTTTGCCCATCTGTAATTCACTTTTTTGAAACATAAGAACTCATTACCAAAGTAAAATCTATCAAATTCACTTAATATCAGTTATTGATAGGGAGTCTCTGTCCAATGGAATGTGACATAATTAATCAAAGCAACAAGAGGGAGAAGTGAAAAGAAACTGAGAAATGAAGGCTGGAGAAGGACAAATAAGCTAATTCAGTAAGGAATCATACAAATGGCTTCACTAACACAATAGAAAAGATCAGCACATGTACGTAGCTATAACTCAAGTTTAATGATCACAGAGAGCGGTAACACGTAGAGTATGTCCACACATATTTATTATGTTTTCTATCTATCAAACTTTCTGCTAAAAACAGAGGCGGTAACACAATAAAACAGCATTGTCATTGTTCTTAGTTATTTGTTCTTTCTTTCTTTCTCTTTCTTTCTTTCTTTCTTTCTTTCTTTCTTTCTTTCTTTCTTTCTTTCTTTCTTTCTTTTTTTTTTTTTTTGTACCGGGAATTGAACTCAGGACCTTGCATTTGCTGGGCAGACACTATGCCCCTGAGCTACATCCCTGACACTGTTCTCAGTTATTTTCAAGACACATTATTTTCTTTGTCAGTTTCTAGAACGCACTCCTGACAGTTCCCTATAGCACAGAGGGCAGAATGCTCTGCACACTTCGTTGACGCGACACGTGTGTCCCCTCCTTATACATCTTATTCCTACCCAGTGAAGAGGAAGACACAGCCAGACCTCCTCTCCCCTCTGAAGGGGCTCTATACCAGTTCTCCATGGTAATGATGGCAAAATCATCTTTTTTAGAAAATGCACATTATAGGCGTGTGCGACCCGTGTTTTTAGTTTTAGGAGTATTTACAGTGATCAATCACTAATGTTAGGGGCTGGGGAGATGGCTCAGTGGAATAAGCGCTTCCCTGGCAAGCGCAAGGGCCTCAGTTCAATCCCTGGTTCCGCAAAAAAAAAAAAGAAAAAAAAATCACTAATGTTATTTTATGAGTTTATTGTATTAAACAATGTGCTCATATTTGGAAAATAAAATATCAAAAGACTAAAATATTGCTTTATAAATATGTAATGACTGTGTAGAACAGACAGCAGCATTTTCAAAGTGAACTGTTTGTTTGCTTACAAGATGTAAACAAATAACAGCAGAAATAAATCCCTACGCAAACTATAAGGAAAATGCAAACAAAACTCTACCACAGTAATAATCTCTACTTCAATTGTCACACCTAAGGCCACTTTCACACATGACACAGCATGCTCCATACTTAAGTACACCTTATACCGACAGCATGTACTTTGTTTTCCTCTCTTCTTTGGTAGAGCACACATGACATCTTACTGGTCCTCCTGTTTTCTTTGGAGGTGCTTGTGATGTTTCACCTCTCTGTTACTGATCTGCACCAGAATTCTTTTGAGGAATTCTTTTGGTGGACACATAATTTTCTTCCTCACTTGTAATAGATTATTTATCAATTCCAATACCTTATCTCTAAGAAAATTTCTCCATGACATTTTATGCTTGCTAATATCTTTGTAAACTATGAAACTTTATACCTAACTTTTAGGATTGAGTAAAATAAAACTATTGGCCAAATCTTTGTGTTCTGAATGTAATCATAGTTGCTGCATAACTTGTCAATGACATCTACTCTACCTTTTGTTGTAAAATATGACCATTTAAGGCTTAATTTGTGCTGAGGATTCATTATTAATTATCTTATTTGTTTGTTTTGAGAAGGGGTCCTACTATTCTGTCCAGGCTAATCTTGAACTGGATAGCACCTTGAACTATGTCGTATGACCCTAAATTTATAGGATCTTCCTGTTTCAGCCTCTGAGCGCTGGGATTGCAGGTGTGCACCCCTACGCCTGCTCTCACTATTGCTCTTATCATGTAGTAAAGTGGATAGTGTCTATATTACTTTGTTTTCCTTCCCTGTAACTAGTCCAGGCTAGCCCACAAGTCACTGTAGCACAGGCTGACCTTGAACTCACAGGATGCTCTTACCTCAATCTCCCAAGGATTGGGATTACAGGTGTGCACCAGCACACCTAGCCTTGCAACAGATCTTACCATCCCGGTACAAAGTGAACATAAGGATACGACCTTATTTCCTTTGCCATGTAGGAAGCCAATGTTACGTCTTTCTAAAATCTATAGATAGTCCTACATACTTCTCCATTGTGAACTTGAAACATTTTTTCAAGAATCTTGGCTTTGTTCTTGTGAATAGTTTCTGGCTGGTCAAGTTTTAGCAAATGTGACATTAATTGGTAACTAGTCAAACAATTGTTGAATGTGACATTTGGGTTACTTTTTTAAAATAGGTGTAAAAGGTCTGTTCACAAAATCATACTGTTTCTTGATGCCTGACAAAAAACCTGATGGCTGAATTCCAGGATAAATTTCTAAATTCAAGGTGTAAATGTGTTCATATCTATCAGAGCATGCATTTTCATACCATATGTGGAAAGTTCACTCAACATATATTGCCCAAAGCTCCAACAACCACGAAATGATGAGTTCTTCCTTGTCTTTCATGTATTCTTACAGTATATAGGTTGCTTGACAGTTGAAAACAAAACATTCAACAGATAAGCAAATTACAGACAAATTTTCCTTTCTTTGCTAGTGTTTTTTTTTTTTTTCTTTATTTTTTTGTCATCAAGAGTAGGTAATTTTGAAGGAAAGTAAACCTTTTCTTTTTTCTTTCTTTTAAATTTTATTTTTTCTTTTTTGTTCTTTTCATTTTTAGAAACAGTGTCTTGCCTTTGTAGTTCTGGTTACCCTCAAACTCTTGGAGATTCTCCTTCCTCTGCCTAGTGAGTTCTGTGATTGAAGGCCCAAATCTCATGAGTGTCATTATTGTTCTAAGGCTCTCAATACCACGTCTGTCACTTTTTCATAAATACTTTAGATGCTGATACTTAGAATGATAAAGTCCTGCTATGAAGGCTTCTAGTTTAGAATGTGAGGTATCATGATAAGTATATTTTTGAAAATTACTATTAAAGCATATAGAATGGTGCTATGTATCTAATTATTAGTACATTTCAAAACATCCTATGGGAGAATGCCATTGCAAACAGTTTCCAGCATTTAATCACAGTGTGCACATTCTATCCAAAGGATTTTTCACCCCTGGCAAGAACCTGATAATATTTTGTACCCTCGTTCTAACATTGTATCAGTCAGGTACACGCGAACATTTTATAGCACGTTGGCTAGTTAAATATTTACGTACATTACCGTTTTCTTCCTCATCTGAACCCAGGTCTTCATTCTGAACTTCTCTCTGTCATATCTCTGCCTTACACTGCTAACCCACATGGTTTACATTGCTAACTTGCAAGCTATCACTAGTAGCTGTCTGATAATTCCTTTCAACCACTCCCCAAAGTATTTGTTTATTTATTTTTATTTTTCATATTTTTAGGACCTGGTCTACGGGATCTCACTACATAGATCAGATTCCTAGTAATCCACCTGTGTTCAGCCTCCCAAGAGCCAGGATTATAGGCATGTGCCACCAGGCCCAGTCCCACTCACTATCTCAGCACACCCCGGGGACGGGGTTGGCATGGCGTGCCAGGGATCGAACCTGGGCCACTGAGTCAGCCTAAGCAGGTGCTTTAGTCTGCTGAACTATTTGGCTGGCCCTAATCTGCTGAGCTATTTGACCAGCACTCCAAATTTGTAAAAGTGGGTTTACATGTGGCGTTGTACTGTACTGGGTGAATTCTACAAGAAAAATTAAAACATTCAATAAATATTATAAATATGCAAAAATGTAATGGGATGCCTAACCTTGCCTGTTTATGCTTTGCCATGTGTGTATGCTCTTCATCATAAGATGTGGGTGAACACAAATGCTTCCTGCATCCCCAGCTCAGCTATGGAGAGGCACAGCTCTCTACCATCATGCTAAAGGACATATTTTCACTAGCAAAGCATGGTATGGGCATCTAAGAGCCAGTATGAGAAACAAAGCTAAAGAAGGAGGCTTTATCTTGCCTCCATTACACCTGTATTTGGGAGTCAGAGAACAGCCCAGTCATTATACTCCACTCTTATTTATTTACCAGGAGCTGTATTAATAGTGATATAATTGTTCTAGCCATTAAATCTTCAAAAGCTATGCCTTTTCTTCATGCATATATTAAATACTTCATTTTGTTGTTGGCATGAACCATTTCAGAGCACACGACTAATAAATATATCCCTCTACTAAACTTTAATAATGTACAGGACATCCTTAATTACACCAAAGAACAAAGAGGATTTGAAAACTAAAAGCACTTAAAACTGAGGGCATGAAATGTGTTTAATCTAACTCTGTTTTCAGAGAGCAATTATGTTCAGAATGTTCTCTCTGTATGATTATTCGTTTCCAGTAAGGATTTTTTGTACTAGTAGGGAGAAAGGAATCTTTTAAAGGAAGTGACACTGTTGAGCAATTTGATCTTGATATCCTTTTCTCTTTTCTATTTGTTTCTGCCTTCCTCCCTGGCATGATTTTTCTAAGTTGGTTCCCTTTTTCTTAACACAGCATGATCTTATTGAATTTACTTTTGCCCAGTTAATCTACAAACTTATGAAACAATAATTGTTCACTTGCACAGAGACTTTTCAAATGTATCTAGAAATACACTCATCACATGGAGACTGGATTGTGGACAAAACCACTTTTCTGTAGCTGAGAGGGAACACAGGGAAAGAAGAAGGAAGCCTGGATGACAGCATAGGCTTGCCATTGGGTATCTCACACACTGGTTGCTTGGAGGTCCCTTCTCTTCTCTGTGCAGCCTTTATGCATCAAATCACTGGCCCACTGGGATCATTTGCATATATACACACCAACTTGTTTGACACAATATTGAAAGTGCAAGGTTCTCATTTTAATTCCCTAAGTGAATGAGATAGCATTCATTCAGGTTTGGGGATTATTTTCAGTAATCTTTTCTAAATTGTGTGTGTGTGTGTTTTTTTTTTTAACTTTCCTTTTGCATATCATTACCTTTGTGACTGATAACTTTGATTGTGCAGCATTGAGCCTGGATAAGCAAAATAAAGTTATTTTATCTCTTTAAATAAATGTGATAATCTAGTTTATGCTGGCTTTGAATTTCTCCAGTGCCTCCTTTGGTAAATTATGTTGGTGAAATTATGCTATTGGACCATTATAAACTTTTAATTGTGGAAACACACTTTACTTTAAAAAATCAGAGTTTTGGATTTCTGTATATACACTTTAATCATTGGTTTTCCATTTCTGTAACACTTAACTGTATCTTCTAGTGCACTCCAAGAATTTCCTAGGAAAATCAGATGAGTAAACCATCCTGGTTAATCTGATCTTAGTTTTATGGTGTCTTGCTGGCAATGCAATGATACAGATCACTAACTAAACCTTGAGACAGCTTTGAGAGAGAGCCAACCTTGTTTTGTATCTGACCTTCAGAAAATCTTTACTCATTATGAATGCTTCATAAGTACTAGAGTCACAGAAATTTTAGTTTCTCTGCAGGCAAAGCACTTCACTAAAAATTGGAGTAGTGGAGAGAACCAAGCTTTGTTATGCTGGTGGGCTTGGAGGAGCTGAGTACTCCAAAGTCTGAGCCCCAAGTGAGTATAGGAAGTTACTTTTACACCATTTATCATGTAGGATGGGGCTTTTTTTTGTGAATGAGTGGAGCTTTACAAACATGGGAACAAAATGAAAACAAAAACAGGCCAGGTACAGAAACAGGCCTTTTTTGAAGCAGAAAGAATGCTGTAGTCTACTATCATAGTTGGGTTTTAAAACCCTTTGAACACAGAAATTCTGTGATAGAAATAGATCTAAGGGCATATATAATGCATATTATATGGCATGTATTTGCACTATAATTTTTTAAAATGTATTTGGTTGTTATTATTATTTATTTATTTTTGTGGTACTGGAGATTGAGCTCAGGACATTGCTCCTGCCAGGCCGATGCTTAGGAGGCCACTGAGCTATCTCCCCAGCCCATGTATTTGGTTGTTACAGGGTCTCACTGTGCAGTTCGAACTCATAGTGATCCTCCTGTTTTCAGTCTTGACAGCGCTGGGATTACAGGCATACACCAGACTCTGTGACTGGCTCAGCCCACCCTGGGGGCAGGGCTGGAACGGTATGTGGTGGTGGGGATCAACCTGTGGTCCATGTACTTGCCTAAGCTTGCCTAAGGAGGTGATTTAGACCACTGAGCTACCTTGCCGGCCCTCTATGATCTTTTTAAAAACAAAATAAAATTAAAAAGTAGTTCATGCTTTCTCACATCTGACACAAAACATAATGAAGTTTAATTAATTTTGAAATTGCTAGTAGTCACATTGTTGAATAGTACTAATATTAGAGAACAGAGAGAGGCTGGGAGGGCCTCTTCTGAGATTCAAGCAAGAGATCACTTCTGTAGAAAAGAACACCAACTCTAAATTAGCCTAGTAGCTCCAATTGCTCTTAAACTGCATTTGTTTTGAATTTTTCCTTCAACTAAATTGAAGCCTCTTTCAATACATATATATGAATATATATATGTATATATGTATATATATTATATATATAATTTTTTTTCCTATCAGATGTCTGTGTCTGTGCTTTGAAGATAGAAAAAGGAGAAAAGCATTTTCAAGAATACAGAAAAGAGCAGAGAATGGAAGTCCTTCTCACCAAGTGGTAGTTTGATGAGGAGGAAGGTTTTTTGTTTTTTTTTTTTTTTTTTTTTTTTCCGGAACCAGGGATTGAACTATGGCCTTTGCACTTGCCAGGGAAGTGCTTATTCCACTGAGCCATCTCCCCAGCCCCAAAGTTTTCAATCAAAAATTGGATGATGGGGTGTGAGCCACAGTAATGTTTATAATAAAAGGTGTTGTGACTTATCACCAATAGGTAGGCAAATTTCAAAATAGGCTGCAGGTAACAGCCAGAGATAGTAAGATGTGGAGAAAGTGAAAGTAAGTTCAACGCTTGAGTATGACAAGATTAGAGATGAATTTTATGTTGGCTTTTGTTATGGTTTTATCTGTTATGGATTTGCCCCCAAAGCGTCATGTGGTCGTGGGAGTTGGGCTTTTTAGAGGCAGAGTTTGTGATTAGTTCATTATCTAGTGCTGGAACTGAAAGTATGAGTGCACCCTGCGCACTTGCCTAAGCTTGCCTAAGCAAACACTTTCCACCGCTGAGCTATTTTGAAGTACCTTCTTTTAGAATTTGGAGCCGATTAAATTGACTGCAAAAGCTTCACTCACTGTATCCCTCCAGACCCAGCCCAGGCCCGGCATGTGAGTGAAAAATTCTGCCTCACTCTTGGGATCCCTCCAGACCAAGCCCAGTTCCAGGCCTGGCGGCAAGTATGTGGGAGTTTCCACGCTCCCCTTTGCCTGCAAGAACCCTCCGGATCCATCCCAAGCCTGACTTATGAGTGAATCCTTCTGTTCTGCTCTCCGGACCCCTCCAGACGCAGCCCAGGCCTGCCATACAGGCCTGATATGAAACTCTGCCGCCAAAGTCCCGGCAGAGATGCTAGGGTCCTGAACCACCCAGCTAATCCAGTAGCAGAACATCTTGCTAGAGCGGCACAGCAGGTTCACGTCCAAGGGCTGCAGCAGGAAGAAGCTGAGCACAGCAGCAAGACCCAAGCCAGGCACAACTGGATGAGTTCAAACTTCATAGATCTTCACCTGGTAAGCTGAGATACATTGCTAGACCCAGATCTGTAAGAGCATCCTCCTTCTTTCTCTCTTGACTGAGAGGGGGCAAAACGTAACCGGGATGAACTAGTCTGCCTGGAAAACACCAGGTATATCAAGGGGAAGTGATCAGACAGAACTTGGTGAAACTAACTTAAAAATCAATTCCCAATTTAATATCTGCTTTGCTATACAGATATAATGATTGCTCTTACTAAAATACAAAGCTATTAGCTACAAAAATTTATCAAGTGCTAAATATCATTACCCATTATTGGTGTTCCTTATTGTAGTTCTGTGAAGGTAGGAGTGCTACACTAGCTGTAGGGTGCATGTCTTGCATACAGTATAAGGGAAGAAAAGAGGCTGGCTTTTCCCTTTTACTCCTGTTGATTTGTTTTCTACAGCTGGATGAACCGCTGCCCCTCTGCCATACCACACTGCCTCAGAGCCAGCTGATTAAGACTGAAACCTCTACAAACCGTGAGCTAAATAAACCATTGCTCCTTTATCTCTGGGTCTGAGGTATTATGTCTCAGAAACAAGAAAAAAATAACAAAGATAGTTTTAAAACAAATTTCCATGATATTGATTTATTCTTTTAGCAATTATAAAAAGGAGAGTCTATAAATACTATGTTTATGTGTTCATAAGAGCTCATCTGAGAAACACTAAAGGCCTGAACAAGGGAGATAACATTAAAACTACCTAAATAAGGACCGGAGAGATGGCTCAGTAGAATAAACGCTTGCCTGGCAAGAGCAAGGGTCTGAGTTCAATCCCTGGTTCTGCAAAACAAAACAAAAAAACCCCAAATATTTAAATAGACATGTCATCAAAGAAGATAAATAGATGACAAATAAGCATACAAAAAATGGACCTCAAGTGAAAACACTTGTGATATTTGTGAGATAAAACTACACTCCTGTTAGAACAGCCAAACTCCAGAGCACTGGCAAGGTCAATTGCTAATAAGAAGTTAAAGCAACTGAAGCAGTATTTCCTGGTGAGAATACAAAATGGTGTAATACTTTGGAAGACAATGTAACAGTTTTTTACAAAATTAAATGTGCTTTAACCTGGTGAGTCAGGCAATCATACTTCCGGTTATTGAGAAAGTAGCATATGCTCACACAAAAACCTATACATGGATATTTATAGCTTATTATTTTTTGGCCAGAAGTAGGAAGCATCTAAGATTTTTGTAAGTAAATGAATGGACAAAGAATCATACACAGAGACAAGGGAATATGATTGAATGCTGTAAAGAAATGAGCTACCAAGTCAAGAAAAGATATATGTATAGTATCACTTATACACCTATCTGAAAAACTGACATTATAGTTATAGTAAAGACATCAGTAATTGTCAGAAACTGAAGAGAAAAGATGGGTCAAAGTGAGCTCTCTGCAGATTACACGTTTGGGACAACAATGATGTGGCAAGTTAGGTTCATCAGTTCCAGCATATGCTCCACTCTGGTGTGGGAGGTTGAGTGGGAGAGGCTGTGAGCGCGATGGCATAGTGCAGAGAAGTCTTTGTTCTTCCAGTTGAGTTCTGCTGTGTTTCTACTATTGTTCTGAAAATATGCTATTTAAGTGAGTAAAAGTAAATATGACATAAAATCCAAATCCAAATCCATTTTTCAAGACAAGTGAGCCATTTCCTTCTATTGCTTTGATCTCATCACCAGGGCAGAGATGGAGATGGAAGACTGCAAGAAAGTACAGATGAAATCATCTTCTGTGTGTGTGTCCACTTGCCATCCTTCCATGGATTTGGGAGCCACCATCATTCACATGTGGATGTGTACAACTCCGGAGGAAAAATTGCACAGCACAAATGACTGATTCTGTGAAATGCTCTGAAATATAAGCAGACATCTAAGGTGTTGCCCTAATTCTGCTCCATTAGAACAAAAAAAAGCAATATCTCACTAACAGCACAATGAATTTTTGTGTTTACCTTGGTTTCAGTTATACTCTCTGTACATTTTTGGCAATAAGAATCTAACTAATTGTACAAAGTATTTTATTTTGTCATTCTATTATTCAAAAATGCAGCTTCAGCCAGACATTGGGATCTTTGTGTGGGTGCAGAATATATCTGAGAAAAATTAAGTGAATAGAAATAAAACATAATTGTCTCCCTGGAATGAGAAATGCAAAGAGTAAATAAGGTCCAAAATATACAATAGGTTTGTAAAAGAGCAGATATTGTTCAAAAGGAAAAAGAAACTAGAATGGAGGAAAAAGAAAAGTAATGAAAAAGATAGTTATGCCATCGTTTTCTCTTAGTTCATTGGAATGAAAGTTTATGCTAATATTTGGAAAATTTTTACCTCCATATCTTGTACTCAGAGTAACTGTTTTAAAGATAACAATACCCAGTGTATGAACTATTGTTATTCTCCTATTATTTTGTTATGAAATTTTGTTTTACTTTTTTCTATGAAATAAAAATAATCAGTAAATTTTAGACCTTAATTTGATAAAGGAAAACAAAAAACCTTCAGAAGATAAAGGTTGTAATAATTAATGTTCATAATGTAATAAGACATT
Organism: Octodon degus; assembly: GCF_000260255.1. Lineage (NCBI taxonomy): Eukaryota > Metazoa > Chordata > Mammalia > Rodentia > Octodontidae > Octodon > Octodon degus. Next base: position 9,838,796 of record NW_004524596.1, on the reverse strand, counting down.
AAGGATTAAATGAAATATAGAGTGCATATATAGTAGTGATTTTTCTTATTAATAAAAATAGACACATGTCCAGTTACAGTAACATACTCATTTTAAAAATGCATATTTGTCAATTAATGGAAATTCCAATGTATAAACAAGATTTTAGTTATATTGTTATGAATAATTTTATAAGCTATACATGAATCATCTGTACATCTTTGTTGGAGGTTTATAAAACACATTTAAAAATATGATCTATTCCCATATTCTTATTTTTCTTTGTAAGAGGGAATATTATTGTTTCTTTAACAAATGGTCATAATTATCTTTTCTTTTTTGATATTGTGTAGCAGCTTTCAGCAGTAGTGATATCATAATTAATCTCTCAATATCTCAGATGAAATATACATTTTAAAAAAATAAATACTGTAGACACAAAACCTATTTGTGATAAGTAACCTGCACACATCAGTGTTTAGTTTAAAGACTCCTGGAAAAGGAAAAAAATTATCCATGTTCCTTAAATTTCACTAAGCTGTTTGCTCATAATTCTTTTCTTTGTAAATGGAATGAGCATGAAATTTGAGGGTAAAAGTGATAACCAAACAAAGGACTCATATTAAGCAAATCATTTACAACTGTGCAAACTTCATTTCCTCAGTTGCAGTAAGTAAAGACACATCCCTTAGTAGTGTCAAATAAGTTATGCTACATGAAAATGTCTCAGAAATGGGGAACCACTATGGCAATACTATTACTTCTCATTTTGGTGACAACTTCATGTAATAATTCATGCTGTTTTCTAATGGACATGCTGACCCCTATTAGCTGGATCCTTTCTCAGTTATCAGATTGTCATTTTTATAAAGAAAATTGCACTGAAAATGTCTAAGTCTTCAAAAAAATCTTTAAAAGGAGAGGTTTACTCGATGGACAGTTGTTCTGCCAAGTGCTAATACGGACTGTGCAGAAATGGAGGAGAGTCAGGCGGATGAAGTGTGTTCCGCAAGCAAGCCAAGATGCCAAGCCAGGTACACAAACAAGCATCTTACACACAGAACATCAACACAGTGATGGACCTGGGTAAGCACTGGACAAGAGGGGAAGTGACGAATTCTGCTGAGACTGGGTTAAAAAATAATGTTGCTGACAAGTTAAAGTGGAACTGTCCCCTGGAAATTTTAATAGATAGGTAAAAGGCTTTTAGGCAGATAAAACAGCATATACAATGTAGATTATTGCCGGTCTATGGAAAGGATCAGCTAATGCTTAATTTGTTTTATTTCCTTTTTTTTTCAATTCTTCAACCTTTTTTTTCTTCTTAATTTCTTGTATACATCTTTTTTTTCTTCTTTCTTCTTCCAACTTCACATGCTTATATCTGGTAATATGAACAACCAGTTGGAAGACAACACTATGCATTGCAGCAAATACTGTGAAATTCATATTATTTTGTTAAGTGAAATTCCATATCATGTGTAACTTTTTTGTTTTAGTACCATTGTATGCTCTCTTTAAAAATAAAATTTTTTTTAAAAATCATATGCAAATGTATCCATGAATGGATGAATGTCTTATGTGTGCACAGAATTTCAAGTATTGCACTATGGAGGAAAAGAAAGTACAACAGGTGAGAAATAGAGAATCTCATGGAAGTTCAGCCAAACTCAATAAGTTTTTTGGATTCTTGTTGACAGAGATGGGCAGCTAACACAGAACTTCTTGGTCCTCATGTTTAAAGTCTTCTGTAGAACATACAGGGGAAGGACACAGCTTTGATCTCACACATTAAGGGAATCATAAGTAATTACAAGTTTGTAGGAAATAGAAAATATAAATGACTTGAAGAATGGCTGGCTGGAGCATATGTACATGGCCCACACACAAATAGAACCCCAAAGATAATGAGGAAGGAAAGTACTCCAGAGGCCTACACAGTACTGAATGTACAAGCAAATTACCACGACAGTTTATAATCCATCATTACAAAATTATGCATAAATCTTGAGAAAGAAACTAATAGTGTTTTGTGCCCTTTCTATCAAATTTTACATCTGAATGTTTTCTACTCATTTCATTTTATAAAAATACACTTTCTATTTAGTGTATGGGTAAGATCAAGCCATTATATTTTACAGAATTCTGTGTCTTCTTTTATAAGGGAAAATGAAAATGTAAGTGGATGACAAACATTTGGGAAAGTGTAACTTGTGCTATAAGTACTTCTATATACAAGCCATTTGAAGGGGCATGTATAATTAGATTAGATCCACCTTTGATGGTGACCACTATGAAGTAGCTCTCAGCAGAACTTAAAAGTAACCAATTTGTTTTCCATGTTTACTTCTGATTCTGTCCAAGGCCTAGGCTCCTTATCTAGAAGTGGGTGGTGGACTCACAGTAAGTAAACCTTGCTGAGACACTGGTTTCTACTGAAGCCTATAGTGGTGTATACAACCAGAAAGCCTCAAGGGTAAGACAAGGTCACAGCCAAGGACACCTGGCTCCACCCTCAGGCACCTCACTCCTGGGTGGATTAACTTAATACCTAATGTAGAGAAGTCCTTGAGTGGTTCTACCCTTCTTGAGTACCTTGTTCTGATAACTAACTAAATATGGGCCCCCCCCAGAGAAGTTCCAGGTCTTAGCCTTGAGAGAATCTTGAATTTTGTGAGAGGATTTTCATCCCTCTAGAGCCATGAAATTATTCCATTTGTCTATTTTATCTAGCCATGCACTCATTTTGAAAATTGTGGGCCTAAGCAGTCCACAATAAATAAAGAATATTATTAACCTGATACACCTTTTCTCTTGGAAGAAAATGAGAAACGGTGAAGAAAATCAGAATGTGATTTATGAGATGAGATCTAGAGAGTGACCCCATGGTTTACTGATAGCATGTTTGATATACTTAAATCCTTTCCAATTTTCTGAGAAAAAGAGTGGAAGTCAAATATTCCATACAGGGTCCAGGAAGATGGCTCAGTGGAATAAGTGCTTCCCTGGCAAGTGCAAGGGCCTGAGTTCAATCTCTGGTTCTGCCAAAAAAATAAAAATAAAAATAAAAATAAATTTCAGTGTAGAAAAAATATTCCATACAGTCTGCTAAACATGTACCTAGCACACAGTAAGAGTTCATCACTGCTTCTGTGAGTTTCCTCTGTCGGGTAATACAAGATTTGGTTTTTGTGATATGGAGGGTTTTGGCTTTAATGCTGACTTTTAATAATAATGCAGGTAAAATCATTACCTACATATAGGTCACTGAGTCCTTTTCCTTTCTCAGCCTTTGGTATATGTCCTTAGTTATGTAGATGGTATGATACTAGCCATCAATTTTACAGCCCTGATACAGTCTTTGCTTACCCACTGGTAGGGCAAGGGTAGAAGACCTGTAACTATTGGCTTAACAATCCCTCTGTGAGTGTGTAAAATATGTAAATTTATGAGCCTCATCCTGAAAAATTCTGATTCTGTGGATTAGAGAGTCTACGCAGGTCATTCTAATGCATGTGGTCTGTAATCCTAAAAACACTGCAGGAAAACAGCTATGATTGATAGGGTGCCACTATATTCAAGAATAACAGGAACTGAAAGAAAGATGGAGTGTGGGTGTTGTTGCCATTAAGCAAAAGTCCTTCTGGCATTTTTCTAGTGCAATCAGTACAACGTTGAAATTCAAGTCCAGTTCCAACATAAAAGAAGATGGCAGCCTCGAAGTTCTTGCATCAATTTTCATTCTGACAACATCATTGCGACATGTGGAGAGGAGTGCTGCACCCAGAGCACGTTCTAGTGTTGCTGCACCCTGCCGCATAGTGAGCGGAAGCAGAGATGAGCTGGAGGTGTGTGCAGAATTTTTATGCTTCCTGGCGGCAGAATATCAGAGGCTCCCCAAGGACTGGTGCAATGTTCTAAGCCTTTCGTATGACAAGGAGATAGCTTATTTATGTCTAGATTTCCTGTTGTTGTTCAAACCTCTCCAGAATAAAATATTGTCAGAAAGCAAAAATGAATTTGATTTTTGTGATATGCTTTGGTGACAATCAAAATTAATCATCATTTAGTTCATATTTTAGTTATCACCACATAAACTTTACCATGGACTCTACTGACCTTTTAATATTTAGGAGCAAATTACAGAAGATAAACCTCAAATCCAAGGATGAGTTATTGAAAGAAACATTGGGAAATGCTGATCATAGGCTTAAGTAAGAGATTTAATTAAAGACAGCAAAAAGATAATAGGGAAAGTTATATTAGTTAGATATTAAAATACATTTTCACTACCAGGAGATACCTTCCAACTAGAAATGAAACACTCCTGAATGAACTTATGGCTAATTTCTAAAACCATAAAGTAAGCAAAGAAAACAAAACTTTTTCATAGCGTTTCTTCAAACTCTTTGAAAACTCTTTCTGAGCCAAACAGGCACATTGTAAGATACTATAACATAGGTGTGACAGTGAGTGGACAAACTCTTCAGAAGTTTCGCCTGAGGAAACTGATTGTATCTCTGGATTGAACACTGTTGCTTTGGGCTGGAATATCACACATTTAGTCTGTGGGATTATGGAGTCACAGAAATAGGAAACATCCTGTCATCCAGTCATCCATCTGAGACAATAATGGAGCATGAAATGCTGGAAGCTGAAGAGGAGAGAGAGAGAGAAAGAGAGAGAGAGAGAGAGAGAGAGAGAGAGAGAGAGACAGAGACAGAGACAGAGACAGACAGAGACAGACAGAGACAGAGAAAGACAGTCAGAAACAAAGTCAGAGACAGTGGGAGATGCATACCATTCAGAACTAGTTATCCAAAAAACAGTTTTAAAATCTAGGAGGTCAAAAAATAAAATAAAATAAAATCTAGGAGTTCAAACAACAGAGACATAAAGAGGGGAAGGAGGAAGATGGTCTTAGCTGTTTGTATCCCATCAGAGCACGGCATGGATGAAGTCATGGCTGGTTATGAGTCCATGTAAAGGAAACAATACATCAAGAGAAGTCTCAGAGCATACAGGGGTAAGGCCATTTGACTTAGTCATCAATTAACATTGAGCTGATAAAGAGTGGAGGTCCTATTGTTATTTGACATGCACAATATAAACTTCCCAATCCTTAAATGGTCTCCTAGAGTAATAACAAATCTGAACGACATTTCCCAAGCTTACCAGACAAAAAGGGAAGAGCAGAGTTATGTTTTATTTTCTATCACTATTTTGCAGATTGGCAATTTTTCATTTCTTGCTCTATCTCTAGTTCACTGGTTCTTCTTTTGTTGCACCTTGGCATTTGTATGTCCAGCCTCTGAAAATTTTTGTTAATTGTGTTTCTTGGTTCTAGATTTTCCATTTGGTCATTCTTTATGCCTTCTTTCTCTTTGATTAATTTTTTAAAAAAGTTTTTCAATGTGCTTGTTGCTTCTTTCTTGCATGTTTTATGTCTGCTTTGTATTCTTTGTCAGAAACATCCATCCTCTTCTCCACCATGGTGCTTGAGTCTACTGACTGTCTTTCTCCATGCAAGTTGAGACTTGCATAATTTATTTACATGCCAAGTAATTCTGGATTCTATCTAGACAATTTGAATAGTGCATTGTGGGTATTTGAGATGTCATTTATGTTCCATAGAGAATAGCTGGAGATCTGTTGATTCACTTCTCCATGGATTTGATGTACCAAATAGAATAATCCATTCAAAATGGGGCTGGAAATACATTTTCCTTGAGTTCCTCCCTCTTGCTCCATGACTTTCCCAGTACTTCTGGGTTCCTAGGTGCTCTGTTATTTGTTTCTCTGGTAGGAAAATGGGATTTAGTTACCAAGCACAAGTGTGGATCACTAGGACTGTAATCAGCCTCTGAGATTGAGAGATAGGAAACAAAGAGAGAAAAAGTGATGACGTGTGTCCAGTGCTCTTGGAACTGGTGCTTCACGGGATAAAGGGGACAGTTTTCCTTCCTAAGAATTTTAGCTACTGCAGGATGTTACTACCCCTATCTGATGGGGACAATGAGAGTGCTTGGGGGTAGGACAGAATAAAAGAGAAAAGGAGGAATAAACCTTTATAAATTATTTCAACACTATGTTTGAATGGCGCTAGGTCCTCAATTTCATGATTTGCAAGCCAGAACCCCAAGGATTCTCTTGAGCTCTCCCTGTGTGTCACTGCCAACTTCCTGTGTGCTGAGCTGAGCTGGAGAGCCAAAGGAAACAAGATAAGGGCACTCCGTGCCTCACAGACCTTCACATTCAGGTCTTCTTCAATTTGCTTCTACCTATTAATTTTATGGAGTTCAAATAACTACTCCGTGTATTGTCAGTTATATTCAGAGGGAAGGTAAAAAAAAAAAAAAAAAAAAGGAACAAAAAAAACCCAAATCAATTTTTTTTTTATTTATTTTATTTTTTCTGTACTTAGGACAAGGTCTACAGGGTCTCACTACATTGATCAGGCTCATACTGATTCTCCTGTTTTCAGACTCCCAAGTTCTGGGGTTACTGGTGTGCGCCACTATGCCCGGTCTCAATTGCCATCTCAGCTCTCTCCATGGGCAGAGATGGCATGCAATGGCATGCCAGGGATCGAACCCCGGCTGGTCGCTGTGCTCTGTTTAAACAGGCACTTTAGTCCACGGAGCCCTCAGGCAGCCCCCTCAAATCAAATTAAAAACAACTAAATTTGAAGTTAGATGTAAGACACTTGGAAAAAGAATACTTATACCTGATGATGTGTACGGTACGTTGTGTGCATTAAACTATACACAAGCAAATAGGTGTACAAGTGAATAACTAATAATTTTAAAAAGTGGGTTCAACCTATTAGGTTAAAATACACAGTGTTTGAAATTACCATCATTAGTTATTTGGTTGAGTTGGAAGGCTAATATTAAGTTACGCATATTATATTGAGGAGACAATTAGTCACTTTTAATCGGTCTTTACTTTTAATCAAACAAGCTTAATAAAGTAATTATTAAATTTAGAAAATGTTAGCCTAATAAGTAGAAGCCATCAAAGAAGCTTGCTACTATCCATGTAATTGTCCTATAGAAATGGACTGTCCAGCATACTACATTGGTGTTTCACAGAGTTCAGCCGAAAGAGGTCTATCAGGATCACATAATTCCCTAATGGTGCGATACTCGTTTTTCATGAGTTTCCTAGGTAAATATATCCCATGAAGGGAAGCCCTAAAGTCAAGGAAGAAAACAAACCCTCTACATTTCTATAGGGTGGCAAATACATAGCCTACTCCTGGGTCTTAAATTAATACATTTTGCTTTAAATTTTAAAGTAGATGATAAATATCTTTCAATGTAATCAACTTAGAGCAGGCACATCAGCAGAGCAGTGCTTCTGTTGTGTTCTGCATGTGTGAGCTGAAGACACAATCACGGAGACCGGGAGGTAGAGCCAGCCCTAGTGGGGTAAACAGCGTCATTGGAGGCAAGGGGCTTTGATTGCATTTCCTCTCTTGCTCAATGTGTGGATTATCTCACGGAGAAAACTTGGATAAATATGTACTGCAGATGTACTTAAGTTTTGCGGAGAATGAATTTGTTTCAATATATCAGAGACCTTTTATCGCTTCAGAACAGGCAACAGAGAAGCGACCAGCAGTAAGAAAAGTGAGATTAGGAATGAGATATGCAAAAGGGGATGGGGAATGGAGAAATATTATATATAGAAAAAGTATCCCATGAAATTGGACTCGGAATATGAATAAATATTTTTTGTAAGTGGATATAATATCAGGGCTGAATTCTGTTGGGCAAAACTAGGGTAATTTCACAACTATGAATTGATTTTTCATGTTGATTTATTCATTTAGCTCATACCAAAAAATTAAATGATTTATTGGAACATTCATATACACTTTGTTTTTTTTTTTTTTTTTTTTTTTGGCAGAACCAGGGATTGAACTCAGGCCCTTGCACTTGCCAGGGAAGTGCTTACTCCACTGAGCCAACTCCCTGGCCCTCATATACACTTATATAAACTATATGTGTGGATTCATATTATGGATTCAGGAGACAGAATGGCCATTTTTGAATCACAGCTTCACCATTTTAGAAGTCATAAAATTTTGAGCTATTTATGTAACTTTTTTATTTTTTAATTTCCTTATTGATACAAGATGGCAAAACAGATTCATGATGAGAATTAAATAGTTTACGTGGGCCAGTTAGGATTTTATAGATAGATAGATAGATAGATAGATAGATAGATAGATAGATAGATATAGATATAGATATAGATATAGATATAGATATAGATATAGATATAGACATAGACATAGACATAGACATAGATATAGATATAGATATAGAT
>NW_004524596.1:9818403-9830380 GCF_000260255.1 Octodon degus | reverse complement strand
AGATATAGATATAGATATAGATATAGATATAGATATAGACATAGACATAGACATAGACATAGATATAGATATAGATATAGATAGATATATATATAGATATATATAGATATATATGTTAAAAGATATCTGAAAGACAGATATCTTTTTATTATTGTTAACTGAGAAGATAAACAAAACCAGTAATAACTGCAAATAAAAAATCAACTTAAGTGGAACACCATAATAAAATAAAAATATAAAACACACATGTACAGATACATAAAATGAAGCATACATAATGTCATAATGCATATTTTATTTTTATGTGAATATTATAAATATACACTTACTTCAATTCAGTTCAATTCAATTCAAGCTTTTTACCTTGAAGTCCTCTAGATAGAATCCCACATCGTTTTCCTTCATAAGCCACACTTGGCCCCTGTTGTTTATGTTTGGCAGTTCTGGTGTCTTCAAAGGGAAGTGAAACTTAAAGGTGTTTGCCCAACAACCAAAGTAGGGAATCCTTACAGATTTTTACAACTTCCCCTAAGTTTTTCTTCCTCTACCTAAATGGCAAAACATTTTAGCACGCTGTCTTTAATGAATTTATATTTATTTTTACCATGTTGGACAAAATTTTTATGAAAAGTTTTTTTTTTAACTATGCTAACATTTTACTAGTTTACATTCCATTTTTGCATTCATAATAAGTTAGGTAACTAGTCTAAAACTGCGTGAAAATAAACACAACCAGCACTGGGTTGAGAGTGATTTGTAAATTTAAAATTTTCTCTGTATTACAGGGACCAGTCAGTATGGAGGGAATGAAGATGGCACCTGTTTGTCAGAAGTAAAGTGGGTCTCTACATTATGTTCCTTTCTTACTAAATGCTCTTGCCTTTGATTTACCTGCTTTGTTGTATGTTGTAAGACTGATTTGACATTTTACTAAATAAAAAAGAATTAAGATATATTATGCACAGGAACAAATTCCCTCTCATCAATGTAATCCTAATATATGTCAAAAATATGCCAACGAAATCCATTTTAAAACAAATAAATAAATGAATAACTAAATAGATTTAGTCAATGTCAGTGAAATAATCATAGGAGCCCAACTCATTCTCAATGTAGTGTCAAGTAAGAAAAATTATTTTTAAAAACTTTTCTGTGAAGTTGGCAGGGAAATTTTGAGTTAAATTCCACTAGGAATTTTCTCATAATCCTTGGAAAATCTAAAAATCATGGAGAGGAAAAAATACTGGTTTCAGAGTACTAAAGAAATAAACCTTCTTGATTTTCATATTCTAAAATAATTAATTGGAAAAATTTATTGCTCTCAGAAATGTTTAAATTGCAGCTTATTCTAGTGTAATAAACCCAAAACCATTTGATATGCATTAAAATACCCTCATATCACCAGTAAAATTAAATTTTAAAATAAAAATCAATTTTATGTCAAAGCAAATTTTAAATGCTTAGAAGATTAAGAATAAAATAGAATCACTTATTCTTACAATTACCATTTTGGTAACAGTGCTAGTAATTTCACATATTTATTTATCGATACAAAAAACCAGCGAGAAGTAACATGTAAAACTTCTGTTGTCCAAAGACCTCAATTAATACTTGATGAACACTGAGCTCTGACAGCTCGGTCAGTCTTGTTCACATCCTTTTTCCTTCATTCCTTTCACATAAGGTCTTAATTTTAGGATGCAATAAAAAGTCTTCGACAAACTGAGGCATATGGGGCTCCAGGAGGAGGCAGTAAGTAGGAAAATTATACTGGCCAAGAAAGGAAAGTTGGAAAGGGAAAGATCATTACAACAAATAAAAAGGAAGTGAAATTTCTCTACTGCCTGGGAGAGTGGGAGAGAGCCCTTGAAATTTTCCTGCCTCTAAGAAGTTTCTTCAGAGTTTCACTCATTCTGGAAAGTGATGGCTAAACCAGTTTATAGAGCCTCTACCAGCAAAATCCTCCAGTGTTCTAGATATTTTCAGTTATAGGACAAGGCAACATGCCGCCTAGCAATAGTCCGTGCTCTGGTAGATATTGCATGGATAGAAATTACTTGATATTCTTTCAGAACTCATATAATATTCTCAAATACATGAATAGATACAGAGATAAATTCAGGTATATTCCTATGCAGTTCTAGTTTTGTTTCACTTCTATTTGGTGCTATTCTTTTGTTTCAAAAATCCAAAAGGCCTTTTCTAGAGTCATACTCTAACCATTTCCCTTACTAGGCTTTCCCATATTGGGACCACCAATTACCCACTCGCTAAGTATAGCTAATTAGGAACAGCGCCTATGTCCCAGAGCCCCCAGTCTTAACACAGTTTAGCCTATCTACACACAGACTGCAACACTTAGCTAACCTCACCTGCCCAGACACCTCCAGCTTTAATTTGTTGAACTGCCACATGTGACCCTGAGAAGTAATTATCTTTTCGTTGGAGGTGGAAGAAACAAATTTGAATTTTAACTAATCAGTGTCAGTATTTTGCTCTGCCATTCATTTGTAAGCCTAACTGGTATAATGCTAAAACAATGAAAACTCAAAGAAATCTCTAGTAACATAGTACTACTGATAGCCCTCAGAGAATGGATGAGGCTATGATTAATAAATTAATTCTTTCCAGACACAAAGATACTGTAAGCCAAGAAAGAGTGAGAAATGACCCTGAATATTTGAACAACAGTCAAAGAAATCAAAGTGTGCAGTTACAATAAGGAATAACAGAGTTATAAGAGAATACTGAAACTGCGCCTACTAATATGAGGAATATGATCTTTATTTCATGACTAAAAGAAAACCATTTTGAAATAGTTATTTTTAAGATGAAAAATAACAAGCTGCTTTCAGAAAGCTAATCTGGAAGCAGAGTACTAAATATATGAGGAAAAAGGATATAAGAAAAAGACAGACATATAGAAAATATTTCTATAATGGAAATGACATTCTCAAGGAGGACAGGAGCACTCGAAAACTGAAGAAAACAGAAATGTTTATTGTTTTATATGTGAAAGGATAAGGACATACAGGTTCAGTGGCGGACAGAATTTCAAGAATGCAGTAAAGAGCTGCAGTTTTACTGTGGTTATGAGTCTGAAATTAGTGTACAATATAATGAATCTCTAGTTCCTCACAGGTATCATATAACTTATATGTTTCTAAATAAAATCTTCATGTAGTTCCTGTATCATATGAGTGATGTTGAAAATGGGCTTTAAAACCATCTGCATTGCCCTAATTTCACTGTTGTCAGATGTAGGAAGAATTAAAGACATCAGAGCTGTTCGGAACTGCAGTTAGAAACTGCAACATATCACTTGAAATATGTCACTTACCCTAGTTAAGCTTCTATTTTTGCACAATAAAGTTGTTATGTGGATTTAATACAAGTCTGGTAATGGACTGACACAATACTTAGAATATAATTAGCTCTTAATAAATGATAAATATTATTATGGAGAATCATAAAAAACATATTTATGTTTTTACACTTTGCTGTTAAAATGAGCCAGAAATTTATTTTCTAGCTTTGAAAATAAATGTAATAGTATCATTTTATATGACACTATTTATTTGAAACTTTATACAAATCTACTAACATGTTATTACTCCATAAATTACTTCCTGTATTATCTCAGAAGACAAAACTTAAAACTCATTCAACTAGCATTTAAACACCTATTATTCATCAGACAAATGTTTGCTAAGAACTTATTCTTCACTGAGTGAATGCAAAGTTTAAAATAATAGTTTTGGAAATATTAGACATATTGCTTTTATTTGGCTTTTTAATACATTCTAATGAAAGAGATTATTTTAAGATATTAGATCATAAAGCAAATTTATAAAGTGTCCTTGTTCTTAAAAAGACAAAAATAACCTTGAGTATCAACTAAAGAGGATTCTGGATAAAATCTAAGTTGGCAAGTTTGGTTATACAGGCATGAGGAAATCACATTTCAAAACTCCATTAGTATTGATTGGGACCAATGAATTTTATAAATATCGGTTTCCATATGCCAGCTCTGCTCTGACCCTATTAATAGAAATTTGGAGTAATTTAATTTTGTCTTTTTCATTCATTTGTTCTTCATATGATGTTGGATTCAAGGATGTATAAATGGACAAAATTATACATTATACACTCTCTTTATATGTAAGAGAGTGATTTTGTAATTTTGAATTTTAGACTTGATGCCAATGTTAGATAATACCTTCTGAAACAAGGACTCTCAAATGGTGAATGGAGAAGCATAGTTTGTGGGATCAACAGATGAGACCATGAGTAAAATCAGAGTTCAGAATTAGTTTCATTGCCAGAATTAATTCTTTGAGTAATGCTTCACTTTCTGGGTTATGGCTGGACTGATGGTGGTAGGGAGTGGACTTGGGAGGGGCCTGCTCTCTGTCAGCCGGGGTGTAGCTTCTACAGATGGCACTGATGTTCACAGAAGGTCATTCACATAAAGCACTAGCTTCTAACATGATCATAATGTGAGTTATGAAAGCCGTACCTTTTCCCTAAGTTATCTAACCTAAGTAGAACATTTCCCTCTCTGACACACCTCAGGTAGTGGGAAGCGCAGTTATTACGGTTTGGGTATGGAGGGAAACAGACGAATCCTTTGTAAGGTGTTACTAAGGGCAGGTATTGGATACAGACTGATACAGAGACACTACTAAGAGCATCATCTTCATAGTTTAATAAGGCAATAGCTTCTTCACAAAGACAAACAAGAGCACATATTTAATTCATGAGTGGCAATCCTGAAGAACCCTGCTCTCATACACCATGTGGAAACTGGATTAAATTCTTCTGCAGTGTGGATCTTCATTGACTCTTCCCCAAAGTTCTGGGAGTTAAAACTCAGTACTCTATGTGGCGTGATTGAGAGATGGTAGGGCTTTTAAGAAGTGGGGCAGAGAGGAAAATGACTAGGTCGTTAAAGGCAGGGCTTGGAAGGGTACTGTAGGATCTTAGTTTCTTTCTTTCTTGCAATCTATCTTAAGGGAACTTGTCCAGAAGTGATTGCTTTTTATTATTCTTTACCTATTATTTATAGATGACTATGCTATTTTAAGTATAATCTATTGCTTCTTGATTTTTTACTCATATTACTTTATATGTATTAATATAGATATTATGTGGTATTTTAATATACATATTAATATACATTATATAGTATTTTAAAATCCTGGTGAACAAATTATTATGATAACAGAGTTTATTTTTGTTAAAAATTAAGCACTGACTGAGTTTAGAAAATTATTCATAGCAACAAGAACAGCTCTTCATCACCATGCCTGAGAGAAGACAGGCTCACCACCTTGTGCCCTACAGTATAACATAACGTTCTCTAGTGTTCCATAATGTCCACAAGAACAAACGTATCAATCACATTTGATTTCTCAGAACTCTAGTAATAAATTGTGCCCACAACGGCACAAGTAAAATAGTAGGTGACTCCTATGCTTAAGAACAAAACAAAGAGCAAAATAGAAGAAAGCTAAACAGGGAATAATAAGTTCAAATACCTTCACAGATCACTGATTGTGTGTTTTCAAAAATATCTGAATATATATTCTAATTTGTCTCATTCATACAACTTGTTTCTCTTAGTTTGTTAGAAAGAAACTTCTGTGTATTTTTATCTAGTTGCTTCTTCTTTGCAGGAATCCTTTTGGTCTATGTACTCTCTTTGTCTAAGTATTCTGAGTAACTACTTCAGAAAATGACACTCTACAGTGTATTAGCCATGACTATTCTCTTATTATTTTGTTATGAAATCTTGTTTTGCTTTTCATAAAGTCGAAAAAACAATAAACCAAAGTAATAATAGCTTTAATGCAGTTATATCATGGCCAATGATATTTTAATAGTAAAATTAGCATTTAATATTTAAAAAACTTGCCCTGATCTTTATAATTTCCTGCTTTCTTTAAGCATTGGGCTCTTCTTTTCCTAAGAGGTTAAAGTTTAGCTTGACCTTGTTAATTTGGGCTCATTCTGCTTTCCTGATGTGAGAATTTACCACAGTAACTTTCTCTCTTAAGAAAGCTTTCATTGTATCCCATGGGTTCCAGTAAATTGTATCTGCATTTTTGTTTGATTGTAATGACTGCTTAATTTTCTCTTTAATTTTAACCATGACTCATTGATTGTAGAGGAGGGTGTTATTTAGTTTCCATGAAGATAACATCATGCAATATAACAATCTTTGTCAAATTCCTACTACTTTGTTTAATCATTACTTATGTTATTTTTACCATTCTGAATTTTTAAAAAAATAATAAAAATTTACCTTTCATCTCAAATTTCTCTCTCCTTTTTTTTTTTAGAACTCAGGCCCTTGCATTTGCCAGGGAAGCATTTATTCCACTGAGCCATCTCCCTGACCCCTCAATTTCTCCTTAAAAAAAAAGACAGCATTGTTCCCAGACACTACAGTAAGGCCAGGACTGAAATTTAGCTTCAGATAATTGTAGTTTTAGTGTAGATCAACATGTATGATGAATCATGTTATCAAGTGCCATTTAACGAGAAGGTGGAGATCTTTAATACGAGAAACAGTTTGATGAACCTTATGGATGACAAGTTTCAACTTTTTTGGTGCAATCAGTTGGTTGTGAGGTACAGCCGAGAGATGTATTTATTTGTTTCAGTATTTAGTACAGAGTCTACAAGGTCTCACTATGCAGATCAGACTCAGTGATACCCTTGCTTGTAGGCTCCCAAGCGCCGAGATTACAGGCATGTGCCACCACGTTCAGTCTCAGTGACCATCTCAGTGTGCCCTGTCATGGCGCACCAGGGATCAAACCCAGTCCCTTCACCTGCCTAAGCAGGTGCTTTAGTTGGCTCAGCTATCTGGCTGGCTGAGAGACGTGCTTTAAATTGAGCCATAAAACACATGTTTAAATTGTGCTGTAAGTCATGTATCATGAACAATATATTAATATCAGTTTTATCAATTTCATTGGTATTGCATAATTATACTGCTTCAGATTCCAGATTGTTTAGAAATGTCATTACATTAGATGAAACTTGGGTTGATGGTTATTTTCCTGAGAGCAAGGCTCAGTGTCTTCAATAGAAACTATCCAGTTCTCCTCATCCATTAATCAAGATCCAACATCAAGGTGAGTCTTTCTGACATTGATGGAATTGTCTGGGCTGATCTTGTACCTAGGAACACTAGGATGGACTCTGAGTATGATAAGGACTTATTAGCATATTCAAGAAACAGTACATGTAGCAAGTGTCCAGACAAATGGACAGTTTCGTCCCCTTCCATGACAATGCTCTGCTACAGATACTAATTCTGCCTCAGTAATTTCTGCCAAATAAGAACATTACAGTGTGGCCTCCTCCACGCTTTTAACCACTTCTGGCATCATGTTATTTTCAGTGCTTCCTCAATATCAAAGGTAAATATTTTGAATTGATTCAAGACAACAAGGCAGCCAGGACAGCACAACTAAAAATATGAAGGAGAATTTCCATAAATAGTTGAGAAAATGACAAAATCACTGGAAACACGTCCTGGAAACAAGAGAAAATGCTTTGAGGGTAATTAATGGTAATATGTCTTTTATTGCAATATATCTTAAATTTAAATATTCAACATATTTATTTATCATACTTTGCAGTAATCTAAAAAAATAGAAACATCAATATAAAACAGGTGAATAATAAGCTAAAAATAACACAAAGAGTAGTTCCATGTGCCTGTAAGCACCCATTTGTAATCCATTCTAGTGGCTAAAGATTTTCTTTAGTGATAATTAAAATTATATGTTTAATTACATCTTAAAAGATTACATACCAAATCACAATTATAAACATTAAAATTAAACTTCTTATCTTTGAGACTGAGGAGGAGGATTTTTATCAATAATATTAGAATCTACCAGGAAATTAAGTAGTTTGATCTTTAACTCAACATGGAAGCAGAGACAATAATAAACAGAGAGCAGGAAGAGAGACACATATATTCATTAAAGGGGCAGAGTTTTCCTCAACTATTATCACAATGAAGAAGGAAACAGAAGATGCAGACGACTAGAGCAGTCAAGTGCCTGAGCTACACAATGAAAGTTAGTCATACACTGTGCTGCTCTCCCCACCCTATCTGAGGACTCCTTTGCTGTGTGCAGACTGACATTGTACTCTTCCTTACCACTAGATTATGATGTATTACTGATTGTCTACTGTATTATTGGTGCCCTACACCCAGCTGCACACCACTTCTTATTTTGACTCTCTTCTAAAGCTATGTATATGTCTGTAGCATATGTATTTATATCATGCATACATATGAGCATTACCTTCATTTGTTTCTTCTTTTGTGTTTTCTGGCTTTAATAAGATATAATCAACAGCTAAAATTGTATGATCTTAAGGAGCAATATATGATGCTTTTATAGATATGTATGTCATGGAAAGATGACCACATTTGAATTATTTGGTCTCAGAAGCTTCTGGGTCTTTCATTAGCAATGATACCGTGCTTCTCCTATTCACCATGTTGTCAGCATCCTGCTTCAGTGAGCTTCTATTTATTTCTTTCTAGTTATCAGTGTACAGTAGAGAAAAAGAAGCATCATGAGAGTAAAGAGAGAAATGTTCTGGAAAATATCAACCAGCTTGGGAAGAGAGAGCTTCTGATGAATCAAGTGTATTCAGAATGGTTAGGATAGATATATAGTTACATTCTCTTAATGAATAGAGGGATTTGTTCTAATAGTGTTTGTAAATAGGATATCATGTCCACGTCTTGTACAGTAATTAACCACTAGGAAGAGAGTGTGCAATGTGTTAATTATTGAAACTGTCCTACCAATTTGATTTGAAACTGTCTCATTGCTATTTGCTTCTCAATAAAATTATGGAAAAAATTTTTAAAAAGAACAACACTTATAAAACTCATGAGCAGAAACAGAATGTTGAAATTATCTAAGTTTTTTCATTTGAACTATGAGGAAACAAAGGCCCAGAAATTTAAGAGTATAACTCATCTCAAATTTTAAGTGTATATTTTAGCAAGGAGCTTCTGTGTCATGGTCTCAAGCTGAACAATATGAGAGTGAAAAATGCAAGATACCAGCACAATGTTTATACCTCCTGCTGAGGTCCTTTTTCAATGTCATACGTATGTCACATTCTCTGTAAGGGTCAACACACTTTACACTCCAAGAATTCTTAAGAATGTCCTTAATGTGAATAAAATAAATATAATAGTTGACAAGAACAGTAACAGAAACACACATACACACAAACACATATGACCAGTATGTCATAGACCATAGAAGATTAGGATTTTACCTTTCACTTGATGACTTTGTATCTGAATTCTTATAAACCATTGTGAGAATTAATCTGCTCTATGTAAAATAGGCATTTTAACTTAATTTACAACTACCATTGTGGAAGTCACTTGTTTATTCATTTAAATATCTTCATTAAGGATTTTTTTTTGTTGGAAATTTTTATAGGTGCCAGGGGTATAGATGCTAGTAAGACACAAACTCGTTGTGTTATGGCAAAATCCATGATCATTAACACACATACGCATTTGTGTATGTGTGTTTTCTTTTTTTATGTATTTATTACAGGGTCTATAGGGTCTCACTACACAGCTCAGATTCACAGTTATCCTCCTGTTTTCAGCCTCCCCAGCACTGGGATTATAGGTGTGTGCCACAGACTCAGTTGCTGTCTCAGCGCACCCCAGGGTCGGAGCCGGCACGGCGGCCAGGGATCAGATGTATGTGCTTTATAAAGGAAGACGTAAAAGGTGAAAGATCTGCATCTTGCACTCTGAATAACGACTATGAAGACAGCAATGCGCAATGTATTCATTATTGTAACTGTCCTACTAACCTGTTTGAAACTGTCTCATTGCTAATTCTTTCTCCTTAAAATGAATATAAAAAATGAAAAAAGGAAGAGGCAGAAAGATAGGTAAAGAAACACATAAGGAAAATAATTTCAGGCACAGAAAAGTACCACACACAAGAAAGCATACTCTGGAGAAAGAAACACAAGTTGTACAGTCATTTAGACTAGCAGTATGGAAAGGGTTTAAACAATAATAAGTTAAATTTTAAAAGACACAAATAAAATTACTCCAAAAAGTGGGAAAAAAAGGCAAAACTCTTCCAAATTAAGCACAAATATAGCAGGATAAAGAAATGCATAAAAATGTCTAAAGTTGCTTGAGTGGAAGATTTGGGGCAAAAGACAATAAAGGATGAATATCTCTCTATTTTGTTGGCATTCTCACGAGAGTGAGAAGACCTATCACAGACTGGGAAAAAATTTTAAATGATCTATCTGATAAGAGATTCCTATCCACCATATATAACAGAAATCTCATAGTTCAACAATAAGAAAGTGAACAAAATAGACCAAAGATTTGAATAGGTCTTTTAATGAAGAAGACATATACAGGGGTCAAGGAGATAGCTTGGCAGTCCAAGTGCCTGCCTGGCAAGCGAAACGACCCAGGTAGGATTCGCAGTACAACATGCTGTGCCGTCCCCACCCCGAGCCAGCCACTGAAACCTATCACGGTGATGCCCATCTGTAATCCCAGCACTGGGGAGGCTGACACAGAAGGATCACAGTGGGTCTGTGCTGTGTAGTGAGACCCTCTACCAAATAAGTAAATGAATCATAAGATTTAAAAAATAAATACATAAAATAAAATTAGTTTATTTTTTTAAAAGAAAATACACATATATTAAAGAGTCATAGAAAAATATAACCAGCATTATGTCTCATCAGGGAGCTCCAAATTAAAGCAGCAAGATCTGCCTACCCTGCTATGGAATCATTCAAGTCTAAGAGGATGACAACACCAAACACCAGTAACAAATTATCGAAGACCTATGCAGCCCATCCTTCTTCAGATTCATAGATCATCTTGGACCTGTAGAAACTGTTGTTCATTGCTAATGGAAAAGTAAAGTGACATTCACTTCCCAAGACAGTCTGGCAGTTTCTTAAGAGACTAGACGTTTTTACCATTTGACATTTTCAGTTTTAAAAGATAATATTCTGAAGATCTGTTGCACAGCAAAGCTAATACATTTCAAACGCCTCAATCGGATACTTGAAATGTTTAGTCAATTTTATGTTACATGTAATTTTGAACCACAGCAAAATATATCAACTAGAGCTTACTCAGTGGGGAAGCTGAGTCAGAAAGACTTTAGATTAAGGACCAAATACTGACAATATTAGCCTTTCTCTGCCAAGCGGAAGAGATTGACCCATGGAGAAGTTGCTTTGTATACTTCATTTCTCTTCTCTTCTTGCATATTGAGTGCTGTCAACTAGACTCCAGATGTTGGACTAAAAATTGAATGAACTCTTTTTTTCTGTAACCGTATCTGACTCTAGAGAAAAACAAACAGGTTTGACACATGAGGGGCCACATGAAACCATTCAGTCCCTGCATGGTCACCAAGCAAATCCCACTAATCACTAAGACTTTTGTGACACACAAACCTGACCAAAATATTCAAGTATCATTTTTTTTTATTTTTAATTTGGTACAGGGTCCCCCTATAAGGAGGACGTATAGTGAGCCTCCTGTCTCAGCCTCCCCAGTGCTGGGATTACAGGTGTGCACCACCGTGACCGGAGTCTGTTGCCAGCTCAGTGCACCAGGGTTCTGGTGCTGCCCCAGCATGTCATACCGATGATCTAACCCAGATCTCTGCGATTGCCAGGCAGGCACTTAGACCGCTGAGCTATCTTCCCAGCCCTCCTGTATCAATTTTTAAAATAGTTTTGTTTACCAATAAGTAGGCAAAAAAAACCACTTATTTTATAAAACGACGTATAAAACAGAGAATTAAAAGAAATTATAGGGCTGGTGAGATGGCTCAGTGGTCTAAAGCACCTACTTAGAACAAGCTTAGCAAAGCACAGGGACCATGGTTCAATCCCCCAGCACCACATG
>NW_004524596.1:9809150-9818303 GCF_000260255.1 Octodon degus | reverse complement strand
ACACACACACACACACACACACACACACACACACACATAAATTAAAAAAAAATTTAAAAATATTTAAAAAAATAAATAAAGAAATTATATGTACATACACCACCCAATCCAGGAAAGCCAATAGCAAATTATCAATGGCCTGTGTGTCCCATCCTTTTTTAGATTTGTAAGCCATCTTGACATTTGATTTTAATGATTTTACCACATGCTCAGGTATTCTTAGAATATTCTTGGGTTTTCTTTATTTTAAAAAATTACAAAAATGGGTCACAGTTTAACTGCTATTGTGAATACTTTGTTTTATGGGATATTATGCTTTTCTAAAACTATGTCAGTGCATGAAGTACCATCTCCTTGGCCTCTTTGCACTTTTCTGGTTCTCTTGAGTTTTGGTTTGTCCTTGTAAACAAAGATTTCCCAAGTATCTATTCTTTTGGTGTAAAGAGCAAGAATTTCTCCACAGTTTGATGCCTGTGTTTTTTCTACTTTTTAAATATTTTTATCAGACAAATTTAATTTTAGTTTCTATGTTCTCAAATTTATATTTGCCTTATTGGTTAAGCTTCCTACTTGTCTTGGTCTCTTTCAGGAAACTTTAATACTATAAAGTCATAAATATAGCATTCTCTAGTATCTTCCCGTGTATATGCAATTATTTTCCTCATAGGAATGCTAACTTGAAACTGACATGAAGGGACAATACAATTTATTGTTTCATTCTCTTAAATATGGATGCCTAATTGTCCCAGAATTATGTACTTAAATTTTATCTCTCCTGATGTATTTTTAAAACATGACATAAATTAAACTACTATATATATAAATATCTCTCTGAATTCTCCAATGTGTTCTGTTAGTTCTTTAACACTGTCCCTATTATACACTGTCTTAATTACTTTAGCTTTATAATGATTCTTGATACCTTCTGAGACAGTGTCTATTCAGAGTCTTTTGCGATGACTGCCTTTATTAGATCTTTGTCTTCCCAAATACATTTTAGAATTGCTTTGTGAAGTAACAGGAAAAACAATTTTTCCTGAATTGAAAGAGAATTGGAATTTAATATTCATATATATAAATATCTTCAAATGTTCAACTAAACTATTGAGGACTGGCCAAACAGATTAGCAGCTTAAAGTGTCTACAAGCAGGCACAGAGGCCAGGGGTTTGGTCCCCAAGCCTGCCATGCTGGTCCCATGTCCAGGGCATGCTGAGAGGGCAATTGGGACTTGGTATGGTGGTACACACCTATAATCCCAGCTCTTGGAAACAGGAGAATCATTAAGAGTCTCATCTAGTAGTGAGACCCTGAACACCCTATAGGCCCTTCTCTAAAATAAAACAACAAAACAATAACACTAAAAAACTCTACTGATATGTTTAGAGTATTAAATATTGAGATGAAGACACACAGTAAATCTAATTATTTGGATATTACGATAGTCTTTTTAAAAATATTTTTTATTGAGAAACAAGTAGCAATGAGACAGTTTCACAACTGATTACTAGTACATTTTCAATAATTAATACATTGCCTATGGTTTTCTTAATAGTTATCCATTATACAAGATTCAGACCTGATATCAAACACTATTATAACAAATCTCTCTATTCATTGAATTAAGAGAATGGAGCTATATATCTATCCTAACTATTTTGAGTATACAGATACAAAATGGTCGTTCCATTTGTATCACCATTTTTTTGGTTAGTTTTGTCAGAGAAAGGTATTCCATTGTAATTTAAATACTGTAGGTGCATGAATTCAGCAAAATATCCAAATGTAATGGTAAGTGGGTTTTCCATAAGACTGTCAATGTCCAAAGTTTTTGACTTGAGCATTTTACAGCTCATCATATTAATATGGCTTTATTTTTTATACTTCATTTTCATACTTTTCTGCTGGATGGTTAAGACCAAGAAAGAACAAGACCTATGTATCAAGAAATATAACTGTTATATCTGATAAGGTCAGTCAAATCCCCTCGGGATTTACCCTGAAAACCTGTACTGCAGTTTGTAGATCCTTTGTCAGCGTGAGTCATGTGGTTGAGTCATGGCCATTGTTTGACCAATTTGCTCTCTGTGAAAGCCTGAGAGAATGTTTTCTCTCCATATCACTCTCCTTAGGCACACTGTACATCATCGATCACTTTCCTCTGTGGTCCCAAAATCTCCTTGATCAGAAAATTTGGGACACAATTGAGTTACAGGATGTTAGAGTACAAGTTCTCCTATTTACTGAGTCCTCACTGACTTTGAAAGGCTAGGGCCAAAATGTTGGCTGTTCTTGTAACCCTTCTTTTTCTTTAATTTTTGGTCTGCAAACTTAATTTTTTAACCTTCCAGAAGAGAAGCTTAACGATATTATTACCCTATAACGTAGGCAGTTGAGCTTAACCTCACTATCTCTCTAAATATCAGACATCTTAGATATAACATGGAACAGGTATTTTTCATCAAGTATTGATATGTTAAACTTTGAGTCCCTCCAGAATATGAAGAAAAAAGATTAAAAAGATAAAAATATTTAAGGATAGTCTTTTTAAAAGTCCTTTTCTTATCTAAGATTTATTTCTATGTAATTAACAATTTTATAGTTTTTTCAAAGTTTTTTTATTTTTGTGTCATTTTAAAATTTTGGTCTGCTTGTGCTTTTTAATTGTAATTGAAGATCATGAATTAATTTCTATATCCATGATGCTCTAATTTAAAAATCTTAATTTGATGAACATTCTTTTAATTATTGGCAGAGATACCCAAAAGACATAAAATTTTTATTACAAGTCCCAGAGTGTATGGAACAGAGAGAAAGAAAAAGAGAGAGAGAGAGAGAGAGAGAGAGAGAGAGAGAGAGAGAGAGATCAATGAATACATGGGGGAAGACTTATAAACCAATGATTTTCTCAGTCCAGAGAATAACTAAGTTTCTAATAAGCAGTTTTATTTGGAAAAACTGGCAGGAGTTTTAGTACATAATTTTGTGGCCCAGAGGTGATGGTTGTACCATATCTGTGAAGTTTTTGGGCTTAGTGAGCTATACAAGTAGGCTGCATCTAGGTATGTATAAAGAAGGCTGTCACCAGGTAGTAGTCTCATAGGATTCATATATGGACAGACCATATTGAGGAACTCACAGTATGGCATTGAAACTCTGTAGGGTAACTGAATTCTGCTTGTATTGTGATAAGGTTAAACTTGTGTTGAATAGGACACCAAGATGATATAAATTCTGAGACTTTACTACCCTTGATTAGATAGATGGATAGACAGACAGGCAGACAGCCATGTCAGATAGTTATCCTATTAAGCGTGTATGGTGAAGATCTATTGAACTATTTAGTATTATACAAGATGAGAAATTGTGGAGAAAATCTGCAGGATAACTGACCTTGCTACCTTTTCTCTTTTCTGAAATAAAATACTCAACACCGAAAATTAAAGGAGGAAAACTTAATTTAGCTCATAATTTTCAAAGGCGTCAGTCTACTGACTGCATCTAAGGTAAGGTGGCATAGCAGAGGGGCATCACAGGGTAGAAACAGCAGGGATCTTTTGTCCCTTATGTTCTAAATGCCTACAGATCCTTAGGTTGGATAGTACTCTCACCCAGGGTGGGCCTTCAAACCACAGGATGGACTGATAGAATAATAACAAATCCTTGATCTCTCCATCACACACTTAAACCCAGCATTATGTGCTGTAGATCCAGCCACCTCTGGAAGGCCTCATCTATGACTACATTAGCCTTTGGGAGGATACTTAGACAAAAATCCCTAACAATGGTAAAAGGAAAAGATAGTGGGGAGCGAATGATATTTTCTCTAGGGGAAAAGGTTTTATTGATCTGAGGGCTCTATCTCTTGAAAAGCTGAGTGACCTCTGCTGATCATAGTAAACTGTATAAGAGTTTCACTTAGCTGTAAGTGTAGGGGTAGAAGACAGCAAGAAATACACCACAACCCAGAAATAAACAGAAAGTGAGTTTAGGAAGAAAAGAAAAATGTACCCTCCATTTATTTTCTGCTTTAGGATTTACAATCAGTCCATAAACAGCATTAGTTGGAAGATTCAGATATCTGAGCTAAACTCATCTTTGGGAATAGAGTTTCCATTTCAAGTGTTTCATTAGTAATACCATTAGACCTTCTCTAAGTTTCTTCCAGAATTCAGCATTGAGTTCATCAGGATCCATGCTGTCATTTGTTGATAAAATTTTAATCACATTTTCAATTTTATTGATTAATATTGAGTACATAGAATTTTTGTATCTTTTTGATTTAGCTTTGGTAATTTATCTGTACATGTCTTCTGTTTTCCATCTTATTAGAATAAAGGTTCTCTAAGTTGGTATTGATAATCTTCTGGATTTCCACAATGTCCATTGTGATTTTACCCTTTCCATTTCTAATTGCATGAATTTGATTTTTTTTCTTTTCTCTTTTTGATAAGGTTGGTAAGAGTTTATCCATTTTATTTAATCTTTCAAAGAACTAAGCCTTCAATTTATTGATTCTTTGTATTGGCTTCTTAGTCTGAATTTCATTAATTTGTGTTGTGATCTTTATAATTTTCTCCCTCATATAAACTTCGGGTTTGACTTCTTCTTTTTCTAGAAGTTTGAGGTTCAGTGTTAGATTGAGTTCATTCTGGTTTTTTTTTTTTTTTTTTCGGAACCAGGGATTGAACTCAGGCTCTTGTGCTTGCCAGGGAAGCACTTATTCCACTGAGCCATCTCCCCGGCCCCTGAGTTCATTCTGTTTTCCTGATGTGAGAATTCACTACTACAAATTTTCATCTTAGGTTTACTTTCATTATGTTCCATATGTTCCAGTATGTCATCTCAGCATTATCATTTAATTGTAAATACTGTTTGATTTCCTCTGTCATCCATTGATCATTCAGGAGGGTGTTATTATTTTTCAGGTGTTTATGTAGTTTTTATGGTTTCTTTTACTATTGAATTCTTTTGATTGTGCTATCTTCTGCTAATATGCACAAGGTAACTTCAACTCATGCATTTACTTAGGCATGTCCTGTAGGTTAATATGTGCTCTGTTTTGGAAAATGTTCCACGTGAAGCTGAGAAGAATGTATATCTTGATTGCCATAGAACACTCTCCAGACATCTACTAAGTCTGTTTCTTCACAGGTTTAGTTCAGTTCTGGTATTTTTTTTGCTCATTTTTTGTCTGATTGATCTGTCCATCTGTGACACAAGAGTATTAAAGTCTCCCATTATAGTTGGTTAGTGCTTACCTGATTGTTCATGTCCATTAATATTTGTTTAATGTAGTTGAGTGCATTGGTAATATATATATATATATATATATATATATATATATATATATATATCTGTTGTCTTTTATTTTTGGATTTTCTCCTTAACAAGTATGTAGTGATAATCTTTGTTTCTTTTGATCCGTGTTCCCTTGAAGTTCAGATTGTTTGCAAATAGAATTGCTATCTCTGATTTTTTTCAGGGTTCCTCTTTCATGGAGTATTATTTTCTATCCTTTGACTTTTAGTCTATAAATCACTTTTCAGTTCATTGTGTCTTGTATGCACAGCATATTGTTTGATCATGCTTTGTAATCTATTGTGTCATTCTGTTTGTTTTGGTTGATGAATTGAGATCATTTATAGTGATGATTATAACTGATATATATTGCAATATCCTCGTCATTATTTTCCTGTTGCTGGTTCTATGGTTACTCCCTTTTGTTTAATTGCTTGCTCTGTCTGGTGTCTTCTTTCTATTGTTCTTAGAATTGTAGTCTTTTTAATCTCTTTCTAGAATATCTGTCAGAGCATTTTGAAGAGCTAGATTGGTGGTCAAGAATTACTTCCTTTGCTTAAAATGAATATAAAGTTCAGGAAAGATATTTCTTGTATGATTCATAGATGGTAAACAAAGGGTCCTACATTCCCAGGTGAGTATTACAATAAAATATTAATCCAAGCATACTAGATTTCTTTCAAAGAAAAAAATACATGTTTGTCAGTGAGAAAAAAAGGATATTTCTCTTACTAAAGTTGGCTTGGGGGAAAAAAAATAAAGTTGGCTTGGTCTAGCCTGTGTCACCATTAACTTCTACTTTTTTAAGATGTGGATGATTTCAAGCAAATATTTTCAAATTATGAAGTTTGATCTAGTTATTTGGTCCTAGCATGAAGTATCAAGGGCACATTATATACAGTGCAGATAGCTACTTCAACTTTTAAGATGCAATGTATTTTTACTGAGTTATGATTAAAGATACTGATGTAAGATTAATGTAATTATGAATCTTAGTAATTATAATAATTACTAATAAAATAACAGTAATTACTAATCAAAAAAAGAATTATTTCAGTTTTTCTGTCATGGAAGAATCTTATTTTTCCATTGAAAAAGGCAATTTTGAGACATACATAAATCTGAGTTGGAGATTGTTTTATTGAGGGCTTGAAATAATTTACTCCAAGCTCTCCTTGACTTGAGGGTTTTGTTGGTATATCTAATGTGATTCTAATGGGTTTGGTTTTCTATTAGCACTTTTAAAATTCTCTTCTTGTGCTGGATTTCTCTAATCTTGAGTATTGCATACCTTGGTGTAGATTTATTTTGGCTATGGCTATTTGGATGTTAATATGCCTTCTTTTTTGTATGTCAAATTCTTTATCCATATTTGGGAAGTTTTCTTCTACTACTTCTGTGAAGAGTTTTTTTAATGGCATTTTTGCTATCATTGGCTCTTCAATTGACTCCAATCAATCTCACTTTGTGCTTCTTTGCTTTATCTGCAGATGTCAGGTGATATTTTTCATCATTCTTTTCTACTTTCAATATTTCCTTCCTTTTGTGGTTGCTAACTGCAATCCTGTCTCATAGATATGAAATTCTATCTTCACTTTTGTTGAATTTGTTTCATATATTTTCAGAGGATTGTTTTCTCCTAGATATCTGTTTAGATCAGTGTCACAGCTTTCATTTCTTTCTTATGTTGAATATTCATAATTTAAATAATTTTCTAAAGTTTCTCTATTTTTTATTTGTCTGTAATCTAGGTTTTTTGGGCATTTCTTTCATTGTCATCATTATTTCTTTTGTCAATTCAGAGATTACCCTTTTCTATAAACACATGCATTTGTTTTTCACTTCTGTTACTATTATTTCAGAAACTTCAAGTGTGTGGCTTTTTATTTCTTCTACGGCACTATGCTTTGAATGTGTCCTGAGTAGGCTGAGGTCTGGGGCCCCATTTTGTTTGAGTCTTATCATTTTATAGTTTTTGTTTTGTTTTATTTCATGTGTTGGTGTTTGTATACTTCTTGTGGTAGATAGCTTTATCACTGGTATCTAGTTGCCGTGGGAAATGTCTATTCCTCAGGTATAAGTGGCTTTTGGTCTTTGTGTCTGTCCCAAGAACCTATATTGCTAATTTATTAGGCATGAGAGGTTAATATGCATTTGGCTCTGCACCCCTTCTTTTGGTACTGGACTCTGGCATGACTGTGTCACCCCCTTTCCAGACAATCATATGTGTTGTCTGCCATATAAGAGATAAACTGATTCCGCCATGTATGACATGCTAGTCAATGTAGTACAATTACAATAGCATCAAGCACAGTTTGGCAACTGAACAATTGTGGTAACTCTTAATTTTGTGCCCTTAACCACAGGAAGAAGCCGTACAATGATACAACAAAATCCAACATATACTAGGAACTTGTATGCAATTAGTTTCTCTTTGGTAGACTAATTTTACCCTTTTGGGTGGTATTTATGAGGGATAGGAGATAAAAGAGAGAAATTAATAAATTGATGTATGGTATAAACAACCTGTAAGGGTAAGGATGATCACTCAAGTTTTGAGAAACACAGGAGAGTGAGAATGAAAGAAAAAGAAAAAGAATGTTTCAGCAAGAAAGAGAAGAGACAATGCTTGGCTTCCATTTGTTTGCTCTGTGGGCCTCTCCAGAAACTGTGTTCCACTGCTCCCGGGTTATTGGGCTGCTCCTGCTGGCACTGCTGCTGCTGAATGGCTGCCCATAGTGTCAGATGTGGAAGAATGCAGGAGGCACCTGCACAGTGGAGATTGAAGCATCCAGTTGAAGCTCTGTCGCAGTTACTCTTCTCTCGTTGCTGAGACAAATGCCTGACACCCAAAATGAGGGAAGGAAAGGTTTATTTAGCTCACAGTTACTGGAGGTTTCAGTCCATACTTAGATGGCTCCAAGGCAGAGTGGCACATGGATAACAGTATCCATTCATGGCGGTTGCAAAGAGCAAGAGAGCAAACGGGAGGAGTAGTGGCAACAGTGGCTACAGAGAGGAAGTCTCTCTCTCTTAAGTTGCATTCCGGCTCTCCGCCCCATACTGGGGAAGTACTCACACCCATAATCTCAGTAGCACTCACACCTATAATCCCAGTGGATCATGAGTTAACCACAAACTCCAGAAGCTGCTCCATGACTGCATGAGGCTTTGGCAGGACAACTAGACACAAACCATAGCAGTGCCTGAAGCTCAGTGCAGTATCCTGTGCATATCTGTATCTAGAGGCTGATGGTTCTGCAATGGAGGAGTGAAGAGTCTGTCAGAAGGCTACAGGATCTACCCTGGAAGGCTGAAGAGTTTACTGTGGAAGCTAAACTGGTGTATTCTTTGCAGGTTGGGGTTGACATAAGCATTGGAATTTGTCATATATATATATATATACATATATATATATATATATATATATATATATATATATATATTTCCTTTCTACTTATATATAGGAATTACTCATAGAAAAGTTTGAAATTTGTAGCAGAAAAAATTGCCTCAAGAAGAAAGATATATTACAAAAGCTGTTATATTTTGAATTATGTTATATAGACATGTATGATTCCTTTTTACATTTAAAGATAACGATGCAGATAGCTCAGCATATTAAAGTGCCTACTTAGGCAGACCCAAGGACCCGGGTTCCATCACCTGCGCGCTGCACTGGCCCTGCTCCCAGGGCATGCTGATAGCTTTTGAGACTGGGAGTGGTGGCATACACCTGTAATGCCAGTGCTTGGAAAGCTGAAAACAGGAGGATCACTATGAGTCTGAGCTGTGTAGTGAGACTCTGTAGACTTGGTACTACTTTTTTTTTCTTTTTCTTTCTTTATTTTTT
>NW_004524596.1:9806107-9808964 GCF_000260255.1 Octodon degus | reverse complement strand
CGTAGTGATCCGCCTGTTTACAGCCTCCAAAAAGCTGGTATTATAGGCACGCCCCACCATGCCCAGTCTCATGTGCCGCCTCAGCACACCCCCGGGGCGGGGCCGGTTCGGCAGTCCTGGGGATGGAACCCTTGCTGTTGCACTTTGCCTAAGCAGGCCCTTAAATCTGCTGAGCTATTTGACCTGCCCTAAATACGTTTTTTAATAAGTTAATTATGGTAGAAGTAAACTCTTCTGAAGAAAATAATGAAATTAGCCTGGCATTATCTTTGTACTCCAAATAATTACTATGAAGATAATATGTAACATATTAATAATTGTAACTCTCCAACTAAGTATTTTGAAATTCTACCTTATTATTCACCAGAAATGGTTTAGATTTAGCAAGAAATTGCACTGCCACATATCTGTAAAGGTGATAGATCTTCATTGCATGTTCATGCTTTTCTTTTTCTTTTTTCTTTTTCTTTTCTTTTCTTTTTTATGGAATCAGGGATTAAACGCAGGCTCTTGCGCTTGCCAGGAAATACGTTCATGCTTTTAAAAATCATTTTTCTGAAGATCTGTCTTCTTCCCTCATCATTCCTCAGGAGAAGGAGTTGTGTTGTTCTCTGGTCTCATTTAAGACAGCATTACTTATCTAGCGTTTCCTGTGTGTTATTGTGTAAATGAATGTGATTAAGTTACAAACACTTGTTATCTCAAAACTAAAGATGCTTTCTTCAAAATTGATGCCATTCATGTATATGCTACCATGTCTGTGTAAGCTATTTTGTCATATATGCTGATTATTATGCTACTTGGCTGATCTTAATTTCTTCTCTTCTTTATTCTGGCAGTACATTTTCCCAGGACCCGTTTATCCAATAACCTAGTTATTAAAAGTTCTCAATATTATTGAAACTTTCTAAACATTGATACTCTCACTTTCACCAAATTGGTATGAATGGTCAAAACACTATTATACAACTCTTTAACTTTATAATGCTTAGCATTTCATATCTCCTTATTCCTGGTGCATACATTTTTTATCCTCGTAGAGGCCTTTAGTCTTTAGATAGTTGATTTTTAAACTATATTTAATAATTTTTTTTAAATTTTGCCACAATGAACTCATAACATGCAATTTAATTACTGCTATACTCGATTCACTTGGGTATTAGAATCACCATATTTTCAGCTCCATCCTCAACTTTGAGTTAATTCAATGCTTAAATTTCTGTACCTCTGATTCAAATCTGTATACAACATAATTGTAGAATATATACAAATACAATAATGTGCACCAGTCCAAGTTATTTTCTTTTACAACACTTTTTATTTACTAGAATTCTTCTTCATATTCTCTAAGCTAGGCTTCCTAGAATTTTAGGGACTAGATTTGCATGGGGAAAATATTAAAGTTTATTTTAGAAACAATTTTAACTAACATTTTACATTTCCTTCAATTGAAAACATACAGCTTACAATGGTACTATTTTTCTCTCTTTCTTATTGGTTATTCTTTTTATTTATTTATTTATTTGTGTGTGTGTGTGTGTGTGTGTGTGTGTGTGTGTGTGTGTGGCCAGCTCAGCCCACCAGGGGGCGGGGCTGGCTGGCATGTGGTGTTGGGGATTGAACCGCGGTCCCTGTGCTTTGCTAAGCTTGTTCTAAGTAGGTGCTTTAGACCACTAAGCCATCTCACCAGCCCTGGTTATTCTTATTGATTAATTTTCATTTTGACAGATATTTACCTGTACACAGAGAACTTTGATCATTTTAAGCCCTCTACAACCATCCTTCACCTCATTGTACTACAATAATACTATGAAGTGCTTTTGTAGTCTTGTCACCAATAAAATTACAGATATTTTGTTACATTAAGTTTTTCAGATAGATTGTCATTTATCATACCACTACATGGAACTGATAGTAATTATTAGATATATTGCTAATATTTGCATATATTAATAGAAAACACATATTACCATGAATCTTAAAAGTGATAACTGAATTCCAATCACTTATTTTACTTACAAATGCATTTATTTACATTGTTTTACTTATAAATATTATTTCTAGTAGAAATACATTGACTTTGCTACTAGTAAACACTCAGAATACCACCTCATTTCTTAAAAATTGTTCCCTTGTTTCCATTTATTCTAACAATTGATAGTTTTATTCTATTCAGAAAGCACAATCCTTAGGCAAGAAATACTCAGTTACTTCTGATCCATTGGGGCTATTATATACACATGAACCTAGTAATTATACTTTTTCTTCTCTTGTCTCAGAAAACAAAGAATCACTTTTTCATCTCTTACATTCCAAATGAAACTATTTGCTCTGACCTCACATTAATTTTTCTTTTTCCTCTTCCAGCTACAGGGAGGGACACTCTCCTATCAAACTCTGTCATCCTCTTTTTAATTTTTTTCTCTTGGTAAACATTCTACTTTGTGTATTTACCTACTAAACAGAAAGTCCTTCAAGGTCTCCCAGTTCCTCAGTTCCCAATATCTGTTGTACACTGTTCAAAAGCAAAGAGAAATGATGTGGAGAGGGAAAAGGAAGAAAAGGAAAAAATACATATTTATACACAAAATACTTAAGACAGATATACAGCTAGTGTCTTAGTTCATTGAAAAGAAAGGTTATGCTAGTATTACTTGGACAAGATACCCTGTCCTTATCTTAAAGTCTGAATAACTACTCTGAAGGCAATAATATACAGTGTATTAATTATTGTAAGTTTCCAACTAACCGTTTTGAAATTCTATCTTCTTCTTCTTCTTCTTCTTCTTCTTCTTCTTCTTCTTCTTCTTCTTCTTCTTCTTCTTCTTCTTCTTCTTCTTCTTCTTCTCCTCCTCCT
>NW_004524596.1:9791693-9794212 GCF_000260255.1 Octodon degus | reverse complement strand
AAGAACCAGCTTTTTGCTTTTTTAATTCTTTGAATTGTTTTCTTCCTCTCAATTGAATTAATTTCTGCTCTAATCTTTATGATTTCCTCCTGTCTTTGGGCTCTGGGTTTGGTTTGCTCTTCCTTTTCTAGTTGTTGAAGGTGCAGCATTAGGGTAGTTATTTGTTCCCGTTCTGTTTTCCTAATGTGTGAGTTCATAGCTTTGAATTTCCCTCTGAGAACTGCTTTCATCGTATCCCATAAATTACAATAAGGTGTGCTTGAATTTTTATTGAACTGTAGATATTGTTGAATTTCTTGTTTAATTTCATCTGTGACCCATTGGTTGCTAAGTAGGTTGTCATTTAATTTCCACATATTTAAAGTTTTTTTTATTTCTTTTGTCATTTATTTCCAGTTTCATTGCACTGCATGATGCAGGAATAATGAAAACACCAAAAATATTTTTAGAAACTTGAAATTGATATTAAGACATTATGGAATAGAATAAACATGTTATCACAAGTCCCAAGAAAAGGTTAGACTACTCAATAAATGGTGTTGTCACAAGTGTGTATTTTGCCATTAAAACAAGGGGTCACTATGATTTTATTTTGTAAAAAATACAAAATAGTTTTAAAAAACATTATACACAATACAAAAATTTCATTAAATCAAGTAAGTAGAATTTGACAATAGTTGTTGTATTGCACGATGTTATCTTCAAATTTGTTTAAGTTACCAGATATAAACTGGCCTGACAGATACAAAAATAAAAAAATTATAAGAAGTTATAAGAAAAATGAAGAATAAAAGTAAAAAAATAAATTTAAGCCTTAACAGCTCCTTTAAATAGACCAGCAGAAATCAGCAGTACAATTATCCAAACTATCCTGCATATATACATAAATATATCTTTTTCAACAAGGGAGCATTTTTAAACAAAGAAAAATTCTAATTAAAGAAAGAACAATATATTTAAATATATAAGACATTAAAAATTATATATCTTTATGAGAGTCCAATTTGAAATGAAGACTGGGAGAAATTACTTTCCCCAAATGTAATAGAAATAGGGTCATTCTCCAGAATGTACAGAAGTTATCTGCAATAAAATTAATTAGAAAAAGAAAATAATTCAATGAGAAGTTTACCAAAGGACATGACCAGGAAATTCTAGAATAACAAATAACACAGAAAAAGAATTTCAATCTCAGTGTTCACCACATAAATTCATATTATGATCATAAGAATCTCTTTTATCTCCATTTTTAAAAGACAACTAATTAAGAAATTAGAAAAAGCCAAGAAAAAACTGTGACCAAAATATACAATGAATATTTCAAGTTCAGAAATTTATTACAATAAAAGACACATTGTCATTAATCTCTCATTAATTAATTAATTAATTAATCTCTCATTTATTTCCCCTCACATCGAAAATGCTTATTCCATTATTTTGATATTTCCTAGAGCAGTTCTGGAAGACTTCTTTGCATACATCTTCCTAAGTGGTCACAAAATTCAGTGAGTGGCTCTGCTGAGTGCCATTCCGTGGAAAGCGGGCATATGTGCCTTAATCCACCTTATCTACTGGATCTGCCTCCCTGTGACAAGGACTGCTAGGTCTTCCCCAAAGTCAATATGTCCATGAAAGGTAATTGCTTTGGATTGATTCAGGACATTGAAGTAGCTGTGACAACTCAACTAAGAGCACTTATGAAAGAGGACTTCAGAAATGCTTTAAGAAATGGCAAGAATGAAGGGATAACTGTGTTCAAAGTGATGGGGAACAGCTGAGCGGGGTAACAGCAATGTGTCTTGTGTTGTAACAGAGATTTTAAGTGTTCACAGTAGCTTTGATTGCCCTTCATGCTAGTTCAAAGAAGTAGAACAGCACAAACTTGCGTATATTGGTGCTGAGAGAGTAAAAGAATGTGACTCTATGGAAGTTCAATATGGCAGCATCCACCAAATTGGAATATTACACATCCATGTACCAATCTGGCTCCTTCAGTCTTAAGTGAAGCTGCTGTAGTAAAGCTCTTACTCATGTCATAATGAAGCTTTCATCGGAAGAAGTTTGCTTTTCCATTTAACATGATACACAGTGTATGCTTATTTTATGATAAAGTCTAAATAAATAAAATACAACCTATACTTCAGTATTTTTGCTATGATTCAACTGAGTGCTCCCCAAATGTTTGTCTCCTGACATGGCACTATGGAAGCTGTGAAACTCTTAAAGATTAGAGCCTGACGAGAGGACTTTAGGTCACTGAGGTTATAAACTTGGGTTATTAGTAAGACTGAAATTTTCCACATCCTCTCTAGCTGCCTGCTGAGTTAGAGGTTTTGTTCCACCGTGTTCTGTCTACCTTCACTTGCTGTCCCCAAACAACAGGGCCAATTGATCATGTGTTAAAATCTCCAAAGCTCTGAGCCCAAATAAACATTTTTATTTGTATAAGCTGATTATTCCAGCTGTTTGTTATAGAAATGGGAAGCTGACAGGTAAGCACAAGAGTGAGGAATATCCTT
>NW_004524596.1:9782248-9791593 GCF_000260255.1 Octodon degus | reverse complement strand
CTTCTTCTTCTTCTTCTTCTTCTTTTCTCTTTAAAATAAAAACAAGATGTCCCAGCTTAATAAGTCTATCTTAAAGAGAAACAAAAGAAAGATAGGAGATAATATTGATACACTGACTTATTTTTTCCTAAAGAAAATCATTATGGCTTTTTAAAGAATTCTGTTATACATTACTTTTGTGCGCGCGTGTGTGTGTGTGTGTGTGTGTGTGTGTGTGGCCCTGGGGCGGAACTGGTGCTGCATGTGGTGCCGGGGATCGAACCATGTTCCCTGTGCGCTTGCCTAAGCTTGTCTAAGTATAATCCTTTGACCACTTTAGACCACTGAGTTATCTCACTGGCCCCATAAATTATCTTTAAGCACTTTGACTTAATTTTAAATAATTTATGCTGGTCGGTTATAGCAGGCATAATTATTACACAAAAGAGAGCACTGTACACATGTAAGGTTAGATTACTGATAGATCACAACTGGCTGCTTCAGGTAGATTAACACAATGGTCCAGAAAACTGCTGCCTCGCGCTGTTAGCAGCACACTGATGGAGGCTTACGTAGAAAAAGGCTATTTAGGTAGCTTCGTGTCCAGCACAAATCTAGCCTTCGTTGATCAGCCATAGTTTTATGTATTTATAGCAACACAGCCTCCTTCAGAAATATCATTTTGTTTTAAATCTGAAGATATGTATTTAAAAATTGATAAATGATATAGTTAATGTTAAAGTTTTAATAAAACAAAAGGTGATATACTAAGAAACATGACATGATCAACTAAAGCTAGGTGCCGTAGTTAAGCAATGAAAGTGCATACGTGCAGCTATGGAAAGGATTGAATAGACTTTAAAAAATTAAGGATTACAAAGATAGAATAAAGCAAACATATGAAGTTTGAGCATTTCATTATAGGGGGATGATTTCCATACACATACATACACACCCACACCGACAAAATCGTCAAGAAAATACCAGCAACCAAGACCAGTTTAAACAAAATCAAACGTATAATTTCAAAGACTACAAGTGTTTGAACTCACTAATAAAAAGAAATTCAAATAAAAGCTATGAAGATATAAATTATTTAGAAATTTATACATTTGAAAATCAAGCAATCATTTAAAGCTCTCTAGCAGCTCAGTATGTATTCATGAATAACATTGGATATGTCTACTAATTATAAAAAGCAAAGTATAGGATTATGTAATGTTATTATTTCTTTTAATAAATACTAGCCCACATGTATCTACACAAGAAATAAACTACTAACAAGATGAGCCTTGGGCAAAGCAAATCAATAAATGGAAATGAGATCAATTATACATAGTACTTAATTTTCACTACGTAAGTTTTTGAACTTCTAAATTTTATGTATTTTTTATTATTTATTTATTTATTCATTTTGTATTCTAGGGAAGGGTCTGTGTGGTGTTCAGGGTGTTCAGGGCCTCACTACTAGATCAGACTCCTAGTGAACTGCCTGTTTACAACCTCCCAAGAGCTGAGATTACAATCACACACCACCATGCCCAGTCTCAATTGTCATCTCAGCACACCCCGAGGGTGAGGGGTGGGCTGACACCACAGGGCTGGGAATCGAACCCCTGGCCCCTGTGCCTGCTTGCAGGTACTTTAATCCCCTGAGTTATTTGGCCAACCCTGAGAACCTCTAAACCCTGTGCACATTTGATACATGACATTATATTATAATAGTTTGGCAAATTCCTTTTTATTAACATCTATGTCTCAGTCAGTATTTCTCTTTTTTACTCATAATGAAGCCTCATGCATTTTTAATCTAAGATATAGACTATAATTCTTTAATTTGCTTTCTACAGTTAGTATCATGAATCACCACACTCTAACTCTTACCACTTCATACCATTACAATTATTTGGAAAATATCTTTAATAATTCTGAGGACTCCAACTTCATGGCATCTGTTGATCAGTTTTCAGTATATGAGCATATGGTTGGCCAATTTCATTTCACAGGCACACACTTTTTGTGACAGTCACCAGTGTTGAACTCCTCTTGTTTATTTTTTCTTTTGTCCTTTAAGATGCTACTATTCCTGATTTCCTCATAGCCCTCCTACTTTTTGACAGTTATGTATTAGTTTTCTTTTCAAGTTCTTATTATTCTTTTAAATATTGATTCATTGCAAGAAAGTGTTGGCAGGCAACTCTCCTCCTCCTTACATAACCCTAAAATCATGTACCATTTACTTCTACAACTTCAGCTTGTCCTTACAAGACTTTCAATCCAATACACTTGTTTACTTAAATTATCTTAACAAATATCTCAAAGTCTCCAGGTAAAATTTTGGATTCATTATTTCCTTTCAACACAGCCATACCCAGTACCCAATTATAATAAATTACTTTGAATTGCCCCAACCCCCACTTTTTTGCCTCTATCATTGCCTCCATTTACTCAATTATATAATTTGCTAGCTTGTACTTTTTTTTTTCTGGAACCAGGGATTGAACTCAGGCCTTTGCACTTGCCAGGGAAGCACTTATTCTTCTGAGCCATCTCCCGGGCCCCTTATCTTCTGTCTCTCCAATTTATTCTATTTTCTGTCTTTGTCTTAGTTCAAGTTATCAAGATTTGAACCCTAATTTCTGGAACTATACTTGTGTCTGCATTGATCACTTAACAGTTTTTTTTTTGTCCTAAATACATGACTTTTAAAATATATACTTAATGCTCCTACCCGGTAATATCTATAAAAGAATGAAGAGTCTGATTTTAAGGCTATTCTCAAGTTTCACTGCATCCTTTACAATTAAAATCATACTTCTGGCTCCCAGTGATATGGCTGCTATCAAAGTCTTTAAATTCATACTTGCTCATTTCTTCACATGCAACTTTTACTACCTACATATAAAATGATGCAAACTCATAAAATGATGTTTGTAGCCCTGTGAGTTTCCTCATCTTGTGCTCTCTTTGGCTTAATGTTTTCCACTGTGTCTTTTATCTAATTAAGACCATATTTCAGACTTCAGTTCAAGAATAGTGTTTTCTCAGTTAATAAAGTTCTCAAATTTCTTGACATTTGAATTGGAAAGCTTTTATGCTTTTCTGACTTCATAGGACTTCTGGCAGGGACACACTAACAGTGTGCATGGTCGTAATTATTGTGCTTTAGATTTTGTAGCATCTGCCACTCAGAATGAAAGCTTCATGAAAGCGGAAATTTTGCATTGTTCAACTTCATCCCTACCAGCTCTAAGAAAATATTCCTGAAGTATAGAGGTTGCTTTAAAATATTTGTAATTGCCTAAAACAACAAATTATTGGAGGTGAACATTAATATCTACTGATAGCTTATTTATGTAAACCATAATCTTGGATAATAAACATAGAATTCAGCCCAAACTTAATCTATAATAGCTTTTTGTTTCAAGTACGACTGGGGGGTATGTGACTCATATTGATCCACAGAGCAAATTTTGTGTATAAAATGAATTTGAAATGCTACTGTCTATTAGGTACTTTCTAGGTTTGATGTGTACAGAAACAATTATATCTTTAATAATAAGATAGTTTTACTTTTTCTTCTGTGTTTAGGATAGGATCTACAGGCTCTGCAGAGTCTCATTGGGTAGATCACACTCATAAGTGATTCTTCTGTTTTCAGCCTCCCAAATTTGGGATTACAGGCATAAGCCTCCATGCCCACTCTCAATCGCAGTCTCAGCATGACCTTTGGGTGGGCTTTTTTGGCTTTTTTTTTTTCCTCTCTCAGGCTGCCTTAAGGGCTGGTCTGGCATGGCATGTGGAGCTGGGGATTGAATTGCCATCCCCTGCGACTGACTGAGTTTGCCCAACAAGGCGCTTTAAACAACTGAGTTAACCCACAAGCCCCATTCTTCCATTGTAGTTCCTACTATTGAGATGTCAAAAGCAGAGTCAATAGCCTGGTGAAGGCCCCCTCTTTTATGCTGTGCAGATACACGGGGAGTGCCTGTTCTTTTGTTCTCATATGCTTTCTGTGTAGCCTTTGAGACTACAAGATCTTAATAATGAAGCTGCTCTTTGCCAGCACATGTTAACTGAGCCTTATTTGACCTTATGAAACCAAGATAAAGTCTGCACAAGTGAGTCTGAATCAACACAGAGTAAGAGTTGAAAGATGATTTGTAAGGCAAATGCAATCAAATCACTCTCTGACTCCCGAGCCAGTGAGCCCTTCCCAATAAAATTCAAAGATACTGATAGTGCAAACTACAGAATCTTCACAGATCTCTGCAGAGTTGTGCAGAATTACTTGGTAAAAACATACTGTTTTGCTTGATGACTCAAAATCATGAGTAACAATCTTGCAAGGTTCAAACCCAGAAGGGCCCCAGGATTGTCAGCAACCAAGGAAAAGGGTGAAGGCAGTTGGTACAATGGATGAGGTAGGAGGTGTTTTCAAGTGAGCAGACCTAATTCTATTGAGTGTAAGCTTCCATCAAGGACCATGATAGCATTAAGAAGGCAATGTCAGTATTGGCAATGTGATACATAACGCATCTGTAGACGTCTAGGAAGCAACTTCTAAATACTGCAATTACTTTTAATGGGAGTTGGAATTTGAGGGATACCACAGAATTGCACAAATGAGTCCAGTTGGTTTATGAAACAAGAATGAGGAATTCAGCACACTTTTCCTAAAATCTCAATTTACAGTTCTGCTCACTGAAATGTTCCTTTTCAGGAGACAGACCATCACTTGCAACAATGATAGACAGAAGCTGCCTTTAGTACAGGACTGCAGAGGTCACCATCCCTGTGGGGTAAAAGATCATTTGCCAGTGAATAGAACAGAAAGCAAATATCAGGTAAGTGAGGAGATTTGGGAGTATCCAGGCTTGGATGCAATAATGGACTTGTCACCTACCGCTGTTCTACATGAAAATATTTAGTGATTTACTACATCTCGGTTTTCTTAGTCATGACCTGTCCTAATACCCAACCCACATAATATTGTCAGAAGCTTTCATGATATACTGCACGTGAAGTGCTTGACACAGCTCTTGAATCACGGTGAGCTGTTGGAAAAAATGAAAACCATGTGGCATAAACACCTGCCAGAGAAGTGCAAG
The DNA here is from genome assembly GCF_000260255.1 of Octodon degus. Lineage (NCBI taxonomy): Eukaryota > Metazoa > Chordata > Mammalia > Rodentia > Octodontidae > Octodon > Octodon degus. The sequence continues at coordinate 9,786,503 of NW_004524596.1, read as the reverse complement.
GTCCTGAGATCAATTCCCAGTAAGGAAAAAAAAATGAATTAGCAAAATTGATATGTCAGATCACCCCATGTTAATATTACTAGTGTTTATGATCCTTCTGAGGTTCACTAGAAATAACAGTATTTTGTGATATTTTAAGGAAATAGTAGAGCAAAATGTTTATAGAAACTATTGAAATAGTTTTGTTTGAGTAAAAAAACACTAATTTTGAGCAACTCCTTTGTTACAGATACCATATTAATCACTGCCCAAATATAACCACTCTAATTTGAGTACTAATTTGGACACCAGGAAGTAAATTTAATTTTTAAAACTTTATATGTTAAGAAACTAAGTTTAATAAATATTAAATAAATCTTCCAATATATAACACAGCCAGAGTTGGAACCTAGGTTGATCTGACATTCTAATAGTTTTCATCACAAAAAGGCCAATTTTTGTAGTATCTTCCAGCAGCTGACTGCAATCAACTTCCTTGCACATACTACTAACAGGGACATGTACTTATGGAGGATGCTGGATAGAATGATATAATTTACTGGAAAGTCTTTGTAGGTATAAAGAAAAACTAGCAAAATCTCTGTCCTACCCATGGAAGCCAAGGTGGGCTATGTTGATGTAGGCTTTCTAACTTCTCTCTTAAGTAGGTCAAATGAAACGGCCCTCAGTAGGAAACAGCGCTGCAACAGAAGTGCTCCTTGCTTTTTCTAACTTCAGAACCCATCCACCAGCTTTGAGTCTGGGCTTTGCAGATATAGTTATTCACCAAACATTGTCAGCATTCCTGCTGGGTGTGGATGGCAAATGAGCAGAGAATGAAAGAATAAGATTAATTAACTCGTATAAAAGTCACCTAGCATCAGGTCAAAAATGCGCACTTAGTGTTCAACTACTAACTACCACATTATAAAAGGATATATTTTATTTATTTTTATAATAATTTTAAGGATACATTTAAAAATTCTTCTTTTAGGGTAAATCATAACATTAGTTAATGTCTGTATACCATAAAAATGAACTGATAGCTTGAGATTCTGTATATGGTCCTGGTGATACAATACACATTGTTTAGTATATGTGTGAAGACAAAAGTCCTAGTGCACTGGACAGAGGGAGATGGATGACAGAATGGCTATTGAATCCCCATAAGATTTTTTTAAAAAACATGAAGAAGTTTTTATTAAAATTCACTAAAAGAGAGCTCTTTTTCTCAACTGAGGATACTGGATGACGTGCCTTTCGTGAAAGTAAAATAAGACATAGCTCTATTTGGACTTGTCTTCTGCAGATGTTCAAAAAATAATCATTCACATTATTATTGTAAGGTCCTCTTACTGATATCCAGAAGGGCAGAATTCTTCTGCTTAGAAAGTCACTAAATTCCCCTTTAGCCAAGCTGCCATGTTGATAATCAGCTAACGATATTCATATCTGAAAGATTTACACTTAGTTGTGTCTGCAATGTTTTATTTGAACAAAATTCTCAAGCACTGATGACTGAAGTCAAGATTTGTAGCAGTCTGATAGCAATTCATTTTTGTCACATTTGAAGGCAGAAAATATGTGATTTTAATATACCAGGAAAAACAATTCGATTAAATCTAAAAAAATTTTCATTGTACAACCAAACATTTCAGAAATTTCAGAACTTTCCTTGTCTTAATAAAGACATCTTCCAATAGTTAAAGCATGTATTAAAGTTTAAAACTGAGCATAAAAGGCATTCCCATGAGAATCACCCATTAATGCTAAAACGTGATATTATTGCTACACAAAAATGTATTGCATATTCTAGAGTAAATAATAATAACATTAAGGGAATGAAGTAAGCACTTTCAAAAGGAAATGCTCATGTATTATATTTATTGATATAATAATATCAAAGATAAAGAGAAAACTAAAATTGTTAGAGTTCAGAGAAGATCCTGTAGAAGAGAATATTACAAATGAGCGGTGGTTTATATTTAACATAGCTGACTGATGAAATCTATCACAGCATTCATTTCCTCAATTCTTCACATTATTGCCTCTGACTTCCTTTGCTGTTCGACCCCAATCCCCCAAGCATTTCTGAGCAGCCAGGCCAAATTTCTGCTCCAGCAGTTGTAGGAGTCAAACCTGACTGAGCTCAATGCTCTGTTTGTCATGCTGGTTCCATCTGAAGAAAGGTAGCTATTGCTGCTACTATGCGACTCCTGAGAATGAGAAACTCCTTCCCTGGCTTGGCGCTGCTGCTGGAGCATAGCTCCAAAGTCACTGATGAACACCTCACTCTCTCAAGCGTGCAGAGTGCCTGCAGTTGTGGAGTAAAGGGAAACAGGCACAAGTAGTAGAGAAATTCTGAGTCCAGCTGTCATAGTTCAAATCCTGAATTTTCCTATGTAAGTTAATTAATATCTTGACTTTACTTAGGCCAGTTTGATGTGGAACCTCTGTCATTAATAGTGGAAAGAAATTCATTGTTGTACAAGTACAGTCAATGACAAAGCTAAAGGAAGAGTAAAAAGAGCCTCATTTGTACACACTGAGTGAGATACATACTTACAAACTTTTAACATACTGAGTGATAAACTACATGCATACAATTATAAATCTATGTGCAATTATCACAACAACTTTATGGAAAATCAAAAATACTACAAGTGTAAAAAAAGACCACAGGGGTCAGGGAGATGGCTCGGTAGAATAAGCACTTGCCTGGCAAGCCCAAGGGCCTGAGTTCAATCCCTGGTTTTGCCAAAAAAAAAAAAAGAAACAAAAGACAAAAAAGAATTAGGTGACATTATTCTTTGGGGCTGGGGAGAAGGCTTAGTAGAATGAGTGCTTCTCTAGCAAGCACAAGGGCCTGAGTTCAATCCCTGGTTTTGCCAAAAAAAAAAAAAGAAACAAAAGACAAAAAAGAATTAGGTGACATTATTCTTTGGGGCTGGGGAGAAGGCTTAGTAGAATGAGTGCTTCTCTAGCAAGCACAAGGGCCTGAGTTCAATCCCCTGTTCCACACACACACACACAAAAAGACCACTATGACGAACTAAAGGTAAAGCAGGACCTGTGCAATAAGAGTTGTAGCTTTTGGGTCTGAGAAGGTCAGTGAAATCCCCTTAGGATTTATCCTGAGATCCTCTACTTCAGATTGTAGAACCTTTGTCAGTGCAGCCATGTGGATGACTCACAGCCATTGCTTAGCCAGTGTGCTCTCTGAGAAAGCCTGAGAGAGTGTTTTCTCTCCATGTGACTCTCCTTAGGCACACTCTACATCATATATAACTTTTCTCTTTGGCCCCATAATCTCCTTGATCAGAAAATTTGGGACACTACCACGTTACATGATGATATAGTACAAGTTCTCATATGTCCTGAGTCTTAATTGACCTTAGAAGGTTAGGGCCAAAATGTTGGCTTTTCTTGTAGCCCTCCTTTTTCTCTAATTTTGGTCTGCAAACTTAGGTTGTTAACCATCTAGAAGACAAGCTTATCGTTATTATCAAACAACGTAGGCTATTAAGCTTAACCTCACTATCTGTCTGCATATCAAACATCTTAGGCATAATATGGAACAGGTATTTTTCATCAAATTGATATGCTGAACTTTAAGTCCCTAAATAATATGATAAAAAACATTTAAAAATTAGATTATATTTTAAAAACAGGATAAAGAATTATATACTTCTCATGTTTGCACATAAGTCCAAAAATCTCACCGTATACAACCTTGAGCAGGACAGTCCCACAATATTCCTTTTCCTGTCTTTTGCTTTCATTCACAACCCCTTTCTTCTTCAACATCCACCTACCCGAGAGACATCTTAGCAGCAACTGGCATGTCATAACGAGCAGCCCATATTCAGAAGACCAGAATGACAGGCACTCCAAACATGAAACAACTATTACAAATTACCATATGCAGAGCAGTACTTAGTTCACAGGTATCAGTATATATAGTTAGTCAGGGTGAGAATCTTTCCAATTAACTGCTAGATTAAAAAATCTTCTGAATATTCTCAGTATCATTGCCTTGCTCATCTTTTACATATATCTGTATGACTTGACATTGTCATGTTTCCTACTTCTTCTCCTTTCCCTCTCGTGATTAGTCTTTGAGATCCTGCTTTCCTTTTACTTGTATTATATCTTTCTATTTGTATTTCTTCTTTAGAGTTCTTATACAAGGGAGACTACATGATATTTACACATGTGTGTCTGGTTTATTACACTCATGAGTATATGTTCAAGTGGCATCCACTTCAATATAAAG
>NW_004524596.1:9767292-9777296 GCF_000260255.1 Octodon degus | reverse complement strand
TTTTTTTTTTTTGCGGAACCAGGGATTGAACTCAGGCCCTTGCACTTGCCAGGGAAGCGCTTATTCCACTGAGCCACCTCCCCAGCCTATCCTTGTTTATTGAAATAGGGTATCTTCCAGATACAACATGAAGGCTCTGGACATGTACCTACTTCAGTGGCAGTGCTTCCCTAATATGCATGAGTTTGTGGCATGAACTTTTAGAGCTGCAACAATATCAACAGCAACAAAAACAAAAACAAACAGGAAAGACAGTGTATAAAAAAAACACACATGACAAACTAATGCTATACTTTTGAAGTTATTTACAATCTACCATTTTTCCCCTGGGTATATACACATTTATAAAAAAGTAGCCAGCAAGATTTGAAAAGAAACATTAAATAATGTGACCACCTCTAGGGTGGAAAATTAAGGATGTAAGATAAGCCCTAACCCCATTTTTACACATATCACATCTCAATTTTGAAATCAACAAACTTAGCAAACAACTGGCATAAGTTCAGAAGCATAAGTCATTGTCTCTGAGCCTCTGAAAAGTGTCCATCCTCATGCTGTCACTTTTAGCCATCGATATGTTGTAATTTATTTTTTTTGAGAATATGTTCATCTAATATTCAGCTGGTGAGCTTCAAATCTTACAAGTGAAAAGATGAAAGCAGAACAAAACATCAATGTAGATTAATTGGAGTCTTCCCCCAGTATAGGTTAGACTTTAACAGCTCTGTGTCCTTCATTAGATATATGAAGAAACTCTTGTAGACATGGTTTTGTGTTCAAATCTTTTGCGCTTACCTCACTCCCCTGACACCGCCAATGCTGTATGACAAATAAATCATCTGTGTGTGCCAACCTGCTGTTAATAGCTACTTAGTGTGAAGCTTGATACCAGATTCAAGGGAAACAAATCCATTCAGTAGAGCAAACATTCTCTATTGTGATCAGCCCAGGATGGGCGAAAATTGTAATGCTGTGAAAGGCGTAGTACGGTGTGGAGTGGGCATACCCATAGTGAGCAAATGAAAAAGTTAGTCCACAAATGAGGAAAAGAATGCAGCAAAAGTATAGAGAAGTGGAAGTGAAAGGATACCTAAGAGTAAAAGAAGTCATCCTACTTGCTAACTTAATAATCCCAGTCCCATAAAAATGATGAGACATGCATAGGATATACCCTGGGATTTCAAAAACAGTATTCCCACATGTGAGTTAAGTGCCTCTTTAGCAGGAAATCATTTTGAAGATGAAGTAATACTTATTATCCTTCAAAGGGGAAGATTAGTGATTACGTCTTTTTATTTGATCGACTTTATTTATTTATTTGTGTATTTAGTATGGGGTCTACAAAGTCTCATGCAGATCAGACTCATAGTGATCCGCCTGTGTTCAGCCTCCCAAGAGCTGGGATTAAAGGCATGCACCACCACACCCAATCTCAATCGCCATCTCAGCACACCTTGGGGGCGGGGCAGGGCAGGAAAGGCAAACAGCGGGTGCTTTAATCCTCTGAGCTGACCGGCTGGCCCTTTTCATCTACTTTACTTTAGATGGTTCTCTCTTATTTGCCATGTAGATTCCTTAATTCAAAGAGAAGCAAAGGTTAGAGATATGAAAAGACTTACATGGCACCAGGCTGCTCCGTGCCCAGTGAGTGTCCTGTGTGGTTCCTCCTCAGGATCCTGTGCTCCTTGGGCTCCTGCTCTTTTGCTTTTAAAATCCACTGTTCTTGAGCCCTTACCGTGTCTTGCTTCCCACATTGTCTCCTGAGGCTCTAACACCATTCTTATATGTATTATTTCTCAATTTTGAAATAAACAATTTAGAGAATTTTAAAAAACTGGCATATGTTCAAAAAGTTCTGCTTCTAAAATGTGTCTGCCTCATACTGTCACTTTTACCCATTTAGCAGAAATGAATCCAGAGACCATCCGACAGGCCTCCTTCATCTTTGTATCTTTGCCCATGAATTTGAACAAAGAAGAGTCATTGTAAATGTTGGTCCTTTTTTAGTATTTTACATTTTCAGTCTTGACAGCATGTTGTCATCTGACTCAACACAAATCAAGCATTTTTAATGAAAATCTCTGGTCAGTAGACTGTAAGCTATTGAGTCAATATTTGGACAGCAAATCAGACTTGTCATCAGTACTCAGTACAGGCCAGAATCTAGGCCTGTGTAGAAATATTCCAAGTAATTTTGTTGTTAATATTCTCAATGGTTATAACAGCTGGTATGGTCATACTCACGCACTTAACTAAAAAGCCAAAAAACAAAAAACACTTTATCTCATCCAAATGTACTAAGCTATGCCTCCAGATTAAATAAACTCAGAAGCACAAATTCAACAATTATTACCATAAGTTATAAAGCTTCCACCAATTTCTGTATGGCTATTGCATACTACATATTCAATCTACAAGAAAAAACAAAATCTCACACAGCATTGATTTTAAGAAAAAAATGAGCAGAAATAACTAATGTGGGAAAGTGCAATATTTTCTATTTCTGATGTTCTAATTCATTGAATTTTTCAAAGGGTGATATACTTTGATCTTGTACTGAGGTTGAAACGAATGATTCCAAATGCTCTGAAAGTCTATAGTCCAAGACTAAGTGGTTAGGTCAAGTCTATAATAGCCCTGAAGTTTTGACTTTTCACAATCAGCTCAAACTGAAAGACTAATACGTTCTGAAAGACCTGGACTTTGCATGTCAGCGATGACAAAACAAAGCATAACTTCTGACTCTCTCATTCTCTTTAGGCTTTAGACTTCCTACAGTACCTGAATTTTGGAGTATCTTTTAAACCTTGAGGTAAATAAAATTTGAAACTTTTTTTTTTTTAATTCCAGGACATGAAGGAGCTCAATAAGTAAAAAGTGTGGATTTTTAAATAGACTGTCCGCTAGCTAGGTGGACTATTATCAGAAGCCATTTGCAGAGTCAAGGCTTTTCTCTGTGTACCACAACATGTACTTGCTGGTCAGGGAAGGAATTAGATAAGAAAATTATATCTGAGCTTATGTCCATCATTCCTGTTAATTTCAGCTGCTGGGCTCATTTTCAATGAGAAATACTAAGTAGTAAAATTCAGATTTAATTCTTGACATAAATCATAAGTAAGCACGCCTTGTCTTTTACTTAAATGTCATTATAATCTGGAAAAAAAAAGTGAAACACTTGTGATCTATGCTTTTTGAAACATCTGTAGATCATTTAGTGTTCTTTTTGAATAGTCATAGACAAACGATTTACTATTTTTGAGAAATGAATAATATTTCTCAAAATAATACTCATTCCACACTGATGAAGGAGACAAAGTTATTTGTAGTTCCACCAAAGAATGCTTAGATTTTTCTATCATTTTTGTTAATACATTTTTTAAAATTTTAAGCAGAAAAAAGTAAAAAATAAAAGATTCCAAAGAGGGTAGTAGGAAAGAAGCAATAATCATCACATTACACATTGTTACATCCATGTTAGCTGCTAATAATGTAAGACATAGGGATGAGACACTGTCCAGAGAACTACTAGCACAAAAGTCCTCCTCAATGAACCAAGAGAAACCAGCTATATAACTTTCTTAACTGTTTTAAGTATACAGTAGTCCCTCACTATTTCATGGTTCAACTTTCATGAACTCAGCGACCGGTTCTCAAAAAATATGAATCTAAATTTTAAATAGATGTCACCACATTTTAAAATGTAAAAGATGGGAACTTTTTAAAGGCTTGTATGTGATTGAAAATGGCTCCTTTATGGGCCTATTCTCAGAGATCTCAGAGATGAAGATGATAGAGCAAATGTCAGGAAAAGAAGTTCTCGGGTCCAAGGAATGTGTCAGAGGTCTACTGAAAGGGAAAGAGAATGTGGCACCAGGGTAGGGAGCCTTTAGTGCAGACTAGAAGATACGCCTCTGGAAAATTGATTTCTAAAGTTTGTTTGAAATTTTTATTGATACCTAACTCACATAATATAAAACCTACAGATTAAAATATTAAACTGGAAGCTCATCTTTAGAGTCAATATTAGAAACATTTTGGTTTCGCAGAATATCCTTTAGTTATAACCCATTGATCCTTCAAGCCATCATAATCCTAAGCTGCCAGACACTCCTGTCTTCGTAGATGTGCCTGTTATGAACATTTCTGATATTGAGTCATACAAGATGTGGACCTGTTGTGGTTGGATTCTTTTATTTAGCATAATATTATCTATCAGTGCTTATCTGTGTGCAAACAAGTATCAGAATTATATGCCTTTTATAGCTGAATAATAATATCTTATTGTACAGATATATCATATTTGGTTCATCCGCTCAGTTGAGAGCATTTGGAGTCTTACACCTTCTGACTGTTGTTAAATAATGATGTCATGAACATTTGTGCATAAATATTCGAGTACTTCTATTTATACTTCTCTTCAGAACACACTAAAGAAAGGACTTGCCAGGTAAATGTAAATCTAAGCCTACCTTTTGAAGAAGAGCAAGGTTGGTTTCCAGTATGATGGTACCATTTTACACTCCATGAGCATGAAGTGAAGCTTTCATTTTTTTTCATATCATTACCCTTATCTTATGTTTTTTGTTATAACCATTCAAAGGAATATCAAGTGATATGTCAGTATGATTTAATTTAGATTTGTATTTCCATGACAGTTAAAGATTTGGAGCATATTTGTATGTGCTTATTGGAAACAGACACACCTCCTTTGGAGTGAAGTCAGTTCGCATATTTTGCTCATTCAAATAATAATCCTTGTTTTATTATAGGGTTATAAGGTTTCTCTAGGTAGTCTAGAAAGACCTTGCACATTGTAACATGATATGCATATATTTTTTCTTCACCTTATTTTATTCTATTTATGGTGTCCTTTAAGGTATAAAACTGTATAATTCTGATGAACTTTTTTCTTTTTAGGTCACTTACACTTTTGGTATAATAAAATAAGCATTTCAACATGCAAGGCTACAAAGCTTGCCTTTATCTTGTTCTAAGGATTGTATAAATTTGTCTTACACTGAGGTTTTTGTTCCAGTTCTGATTTTTGTATGTGATATCATGCTTTTCAACTTACTAAAACACATTTGGAACACTGTCAGAGTTCGGTATTTAATTATTGATAACTTTATTTTTTTAATTTTTATTTATTTATTTGTGTGTGTGTGTGTGTGTGTCCAGCTCAGCCCACCAGGGGGCGGGGCTGGCTGGCATGTGGTACTGGGGGATCGAACCACGGTCCCTGTGCTTTGCTAAGCTTGTTCTAAGTAGGTGCTTTAGACCACTGAGCCATCTCACCAGCCCCTATTGATAACGTTAGAAAAAGAAGATTTAAAAGAGGATATTACTGACTATAATACAATAAAAATACATTTTAAAGTTGCACCAAAAAAAGTTCAATAAATGTATTTATGTATTATATTCTAATCAACAAAACTAGTTTTCACATTTTTTATTAATCTAAATGCTGAATATTTATTTTAAGCCAAAATAGTAAAATAACTCTTTTAGTGAAAGGAAATGCAAAACAAAACAAAACAAAATTGACATGTGAATCACAGCGGCATTTCATCTTCTGATTAGGAAATCAACTGTAGTAACTGGATTGGAGAAAATATGGCAAGAAAAAGCATTTTGTGCATGTTACTTAAGAAGTGAAAGTAAATCATTTACAAGTTACCACTTCTTTCGTGTATATGAAATGTGATTAAAATCTGTGGTGACTGATCAGATAAAGTTATTTAAAACGTAGTACACTAGAAGAAACCACCATCAAGCCCTCTAAAAAATACCATCGCTTCAAGCAAGCTTACACTGTCATTTGTGCCTCTTTCTGAAGCAGTGCTGGAAATCATCTTTTGTGAGTGTCTTTGTGGCTGCCTCAGTGAACCAAATCAGTTTAAGATGTTTTCCTACAATCTCTGCTAATAAAAACATCATGGGTGGTCTCACCTACCTGGTTCACCTGTCCTGGCACCATTGGACTTCTGACTGTTCTCCAAAGTCAAAATGTCCCCTGAAAGGTAAATTCTGGGAATCCACAGAAGACACTAAGGCAGTCATGACAGCAGGACTAGAAATACCCATGAAAGTGGACTCCAAAGGTGGTCATAGGATGGTAAGGAGGATGTGGTCAGGATGCTCCAAGAGAAGAATATTTTGAGGGGAATTAATGGTAATGTGATTTTTTATTGTAAGTTAAAAAATTTTAATTGTTTATTTTTCTGGGTTGCAAAAAGTGTTCCTTTTTTGCACTTGTCCACTAAGAATCAATATTTACATATTTATTCAGTAATTCTACTCAGGACATCCCTAACAATGCCAAGGGTGCTGGGCCCTGTTGAGCAACATTATTCAGTCTTCAGGCAACACTGGCTGTGCTCAGAACTGAGCTGGGCAGATAATGGAGTCATGGCATTCCTGGAGGTTTTCAGACCTCTCTTCAACTTAAAATTGAAAATAATGATCCCTACCTTTCACCCTGAGGGTTCTCTCCTCTCTTGCAGTGTATCAAAAGATTCTTCACTTTTTGTGTTCTCACTACTGGGCAACTCTCTTTACCACCCAGGGCCCTGAGCTCTCCCCTGCCTCCCCTTATGCTGTACACTGTCTCTTTAGCTGCAGGAGATTTTATTTTTTAAATTTAAACAATCACAGTAGGTGTTGACCATACCTCATAAAACTTGGTCATGAAAGAGTAGGGTGAAAATAGATTTACTTTTGCAGTAAATCTATTGTTTGATTTTAAAACTATGTTGGTATGTTGCTAAATTAAACTGTTTTTCCTCACTACAAAATTAATTTAGGCAGTAGTCTGAAGACTAATGCTAATTCCCATGAGAGGAAATCCTCAGCACTAGTGCCATGGCTTGAAATGGCGTGTTTACACTTTGGGGATAGTTCTATACCTGTAATTGTCATGCATATCTCTAAATATAACAAAGCTGTTGCTCAGGGAACATGACACTGACTTGTGCAGCTCTCCTATATGAAACAAATAGCACACCATTTTAACACAAGAAGCAAAGTTAAATTATTTTCCCATTTTTCTCCATTTGGCTTTGTATTCCAACTCTGCTACTATCTACTCTGCTACTATCTACAATTGCATGTGTCCTAAATATGTTGTTGATTTCCTTCTCGTATGAATAAGAAAAAACCCAAATCTCTTAGAATTAAGTTGATTCACTACTATGATCACTTAAATTTGGTGTTGAGAAATTGCAATGTCCTATCCTTTCTTAATTTTTATTTTTATTTTTCTATGTATTTGGTACAGCGTCTCACTACACAGCTCAGACTCCTAGTGATCCTCCTGTTTTCACTGTCCCCAGCACTGGGATTACAGGTATGCGCCACCACACCTGGACTTGGTCTCAGGTTTAGTGCTCCCAGGTGGAGGGGCCTGTAGGGCAAGTGATGCCCGGAATTGAAACCTGATCCGTATGCTTGCCTAAGCATGCTCTTAGTCCGCTGCACTATCTCGCTGGCCCAGTCCTATTCTTTCAAAAGTAAGACTTTGATTTTTGAACCTTCAGTGATATGCGGCAGCACAAAAAACACATTGCTAGGATGTATCGTCTGACTATGTGTAATGTCAGCATCGTGAAGATAGATTTTAATGCCATCATCATTTCAAACAGCAGTGTAAGTTGCGTTCTCTTTAAGAACTGACATAGACATTTTCCTTGACATAAACAGCCTACTGCTCCTGTCACAAACTAGCTTAAAGCGACACATATCTGCGATCTTACAATTCTTGAATCTTACAAGGTATGTTCAGGGAAAGCATTTCTTCCAAGAGCCCTAGAAGTGGATCTATTTCTTTTTTCTCCTTTAGGAGGCCTCAGCTGATAGCCTTTAGGTAATAGTACCACTCTGACCTCTCTTTTGGCACTATTTTTTTTTCTGACTTGAAGGCTCCTGCCTCCCACTTTCAAGGGTCCTTGTGATTACACCAAGCCCAAAAGGTTGAGCCAAAATGATCTCAGCCTCCAGCTCAACTCGAGTTCACCAGCAAGGTGCCTTTCGCTGTGTGCAAAATACATTGCAATGTATCATATGAGCATCTTTGGAGACCATTTTTTTCACTCATTTCTTTACCTCTAATACATATGTACACAGTGGCTCAACTTCAATCAGGTTCAGTAGATTCACAGTTTTTTTGGTAAAGTTAGTCATCGACTACAAGTTATTCTCTGTAAAGAAACAGTATGTGAGTTAGTGCGGAAAGTGTCACCCTTTGCTCTGTAAGACATTTAAGCATAAAGATAGTACCCTTTTAATGAAACTCTCAGTACAGCTTTTCTCATCCCATTATTAAAGAGATATTCTCATAGATTTTACTGTAATGGAATAAAGTGTGTTTGTGTTATATGTGCACCACGCATACGTTAGGAATTGATTCAGATCTTGTACTCAGTAATTCCATATAAATATAAATCAAACTCTCTGCAGGTATAAGATAATTTTCTCTTTCATACAGCATGACATTACCATTGATTTTACATGACTTATAATCAAAGTCACTGATAAGAGAATTTAAAAGTGCACGTTCACTTTTTCATCTGAGCATGTCAGTCATGGTCCCTGTAGCTAGCTTTTAAGCTCATTAGCCATAGGATGTCTTACAGGTTCTTTTTAACCTTTCCTAAATGAAGTTTGAATGCTCTCTTTGCGGTTTTGATCTCTTCTTGTCTTTAGCAATTAGTTAAGCCACTTTATACTGGAAAACTTTATTGAATGTTCTAAAATTAAAAACTCAATTGACTTACCAGAGATGTTCTTGTATGTTATTGGCAACTATGAACGTATTTCTCAGCATCCTCTGAGTATACCAGCTTCTTGGACTCTGATAATAATTCATAAAAAGACCTTTGTTTGGGACAAAGGTTAAATGTAAAACCATCCAAAACATTTCAGTTTCCTCAACTCTTCAGTGCACGCTCTGTTCATTTTATTTTATTCCTTTTTTTGTGGAATGGAAGATTGAACTCAGACCCTTGCGCTTGCCAGGGAAACACTTATTCTACTGAGCAAACTCTGTTTAATAGGTGCCTTTTCTGCTCTTTGCCAAAATTTTTACACCACCAGATTTCTTATTCCCTTAAAGATTAATACACATTCTACATTTGTAAAATTTTTCTACCAAAACTTTTTACATATGTAATAATTCAATGAAATAGTAAATAACAATTATTTTTTATTTAAACTTATTTTTTTGTATTGGGAATCAAATTCAACACCTTGTGCTTGCCAGGCAGGCACTGTGTTACTAAGCTATATTCCTAGTCCAAAATCGTAATTATTGTCATTAGTTTTACACTTCACACAATTGCTTTTTAAAGATCTATTCATGTATAAGATTTGAAAATCTTGTAAAATGCAAGTGAGGATAAATTGAACAAACACAAATTAAAATATATGAAGAAATTGAAAACATGTATACCAAGATAAAGTCTACCCAGTGAGTTAACCATAGTTCAAGAACGAGTAAACGAATACAACTCTAAAAATAAGTGAGTGATTTTAAAGTATAAAAATAGCATAAAAATACCATTAATACTTTTCTGAAAATAGTTTATATTTAAACTTTTTAACTGTAAAAATAAAAATGTATCATGAATTCAGTCTAATCCTTCTGTAAAACTGCTACAGTACCTTACAATAATTTAGAAGACTCCTGGAATCATCACAATCTAGTATCTCTTTTGAGAAAGGCTAGAATTCTTCTACAATACTTTTATATCTCACTTTCCAATACAGTGGCCTAGCCAGAGTTACAATGTCCCATAAAACACCATAAATTCCCCATAGTTTGAAACCCTTCAAGCACTCCCCTTAGTGCTGGCAAGTCTCTGTAGTCAGTCCTTAGATTCAAGGACCTTAAATGTTTTTCTGTCTGTACTTTTTAACATAAATGTATAGCAGTTAAAAATGTTTTCCTTACAGACCACTTAAAAATATATTTAGCGGGGCCGGGGAGATGACTCAGTGGAATAAGC
>NW_004524596.1:9739382-9766810 GCF_000260255.1 Octodon degus | reverse complement strand
TGTACTGCAGATGTCCAATAATAAAAATTAAATAAAATATATGCTTTAAAAGTTTTAAAATAGAAATTAAACAGACTTACCTATTTGTTATGGGCTTCCAAGTGATAATATAACACTCTCCAAATTATATTTTACAGGATACACCACTTCACTAAATCAGAATGTAATCTGAATTAGATATTCTTCACTTGTGCTTTACCATAGGAGCTGCAGATGTTCTAAAATCTTCATTAGTTGGAAATCACATAGCTTGGGGGAGAAGAGGGAAATACACTTCATCTATTTGCACTGAGTCATGCCCTTGAGGTTCCTAAGTGAGCTACAGTTTCATAAGGCAGTTGGTCGTTATTACTATGATCCGTCAAGTACCCTAGCACTGACGGTAGAAAGGAAGTAGGTCAGGAAACCATCAATTTGCATTTCCTGGCTTACCAGTTGAATTTTGTGTGTGTTTGTTTTAGCATTCCAGTACAATTTTTCCTTCAGAAGCACTTCTAGGGGTTCTGCTGTCTCTCTAGTTTTACGCTTGAGGCATCTGCTCTCCAAGAGATGTTTCAAAAAATCTTTGTGTATGTGTTAGGGACCATTCTTCACGGTAACAGTCCTGAGAGCTCTCATATGCTGCTGACGCCACCACAGCTGCCTAGCATTTTGGATAGTTTTACTGCCAAGTGGCTATGCTGTCTGTATATCATCCAAGAAAGGAATTGCAAAGAAACTTGGACATGTAGAGTTATAAATTCATATATAATTTTGTTATTTTCTAAAATTATTTGATTGAGAATAGGTATAGCTCTTTCAATTTGATTTGTCCCAATGCATTTGAAATGGCTATGTGAAGATTAGCACCTGCTTTCCAAATACACATTTAAAAAGTAAAAAAAAAAAAAAAAAAAAAATGCACTGCCAAGATGGATACTTTTAGCTAGGCTTTAGTCTAGCTGGATATCATTTGTGATAATGAATTCCTAATAGTTCAGTCTTGTTCAATCCTTGCTCAATAACAAGCCCAAAAACATTCCCTTTGCCAGTATAAATATACCCATCACTGCACCACTCAGGAAAGTGTGTTTGACTCACAAACTTAAAACCAGAGGGGTATGATATGATAACAACACAGCTAACACTGAGTTTATGACTGAGTCTCATCAAATGAACTTAAACAACATTTTATTTTAATTTGAAATATTGGCATAGGGACTGGAAGTGGCAATACTGAGGTTAGCTCTCACGCTTGTCCAAGTTTATTTCCTTTGTGTCTTACCCGGGCACAATATTAAAACTAGGGACTTTATGTTGGAAGGTTTTCTGGGATTTTAAATAAAATAGTTCTCCCTCATCAATAAGTACATAGAATTTTACTTGGCAGGATTTATTTTTCCTTTCTCTAAAATGCTGCACCATTTGCCTCATTTTTCTGTCATTTCTTTTTATAAAATGATTAGACTTCAAGTTACTTTTCCAGCCTCAGTTCAATAAATTGTTTCTCTGTCTCTGCTTGAAAGTTTCGTTTGTGTTTGGTCTTTATAATTTTGACTGGATATGTTTTGTTGTGAATATCTTCATTTGAAGATTTGTGGGTCATTCATTCAACATTATGAATCTTTTGTTTTAAAATTTTTCCGTAGTTATGACATTTCCAGTCAATCTTTTGAAAAGTAATTTTTGAGGGTCACTTTTTGTTCCTGTCTTTTTAGGATGTCAATGACACAAATAATATTTTTGTTACAATCAAATTGTCCCAGAAATGGTTTTACTGTATAATCTATTTCTCTCTCTATGCTCATGCACGTTGGATTAATTTTCATTGTCTTACTTTTAAGCTTATTATTGAATATTTTTTTTGTCCTCTACAGTCTGCTGTATGGGATATCCAATTTTTAAACAGAAATTTAATACTTGTGTTTGTGTAGTAGTAGAGTTTTCATTTGATTATCCTTGATAATTTCTATTACTTAGCTGAAGCATTCTATTTCTTGCCTTAGACTTTCTACTTCTTAGTATTACCAAGCATGCTCACCACTGCAGATTTTGAAGCATGTTTATTATGGATATTTTAAAAGGTTTGTCAGATAATCCCAGTAACTCTTTCACCTGAGCATTGAAACGTGCTGATTGCTCATTTAGATCATCCTCGTTCGTGGGGTCTGTTGAGTGAATTTATTTACTTAAATCAGGATCTGTAGATACAATGTTGTGGTTTAGTCTTTTGTTTATTTGTGGTACCAGTAATCAAACTCAGTATCTTGCGCCATTAAGCACTTATTCCACTGAGTTATAGTCCCGGCCTCACGGTTGTTTAGTCTTATTCAACTTAAATATACAGTTTTCGCATATCTTTTTGGCATTACTTGAACAAATGAATCAGAGTACTGCCTCATCACTGCTTGGGAGAGTAGAAATTTGAGTCCCCATTGGGCTTCCCCTGGCACCTAGGCTGAGATTGGAACTTTGTTATTGTTATGAAAATCACAAGGCTCCACTGAAACCATCTTAGTTGAGAGAAGAAAAGCATTCTACTCCCTACTCCTAATGTGACCTCCTCTGACTGTGTAAAGAGGTGGTGCCTACGAGTTGCAGATGGTTAAGTTCCTGCCTCTGTATTAGAGTTCGTATGACATCACCCTGACAAGGACTGAGAGCTAGCTACCTTGCTACCAAGGGATGGGAATGGAAGTTCATCTTCCTTCACTGGATCTTCTCTGGCATCATGAACTTAGATCTGTTCTGCATGAATAAAAGCCCAGCCTGGCTCTCTTTGTTTGTTTTCCATGGTCTGCCTCCAAGCTGCAGGACCACTGGGAACCTCATTACAGCCCAAGGGCAGAGGCTAAGCATCCCATGCTGCCTATTTGCAGAATGAGATGAAAGAACCGTTTGTTTTGTTTTCTGTTCTGCTGTTCAGATAGAATGGAATAGCTACTTATTAAAAGTGTTTTGTTTTGTTATGCTGCCTTTTCTTGACCTTTTGGCTACAGAAAGTAAATTTTTATGGTTTATTGGTTTTTGTATTGTGTCCTTTGTTATTGTTATTTTTCATCACCAAATTAGGGGTGCAAAAGGACAAAAAGAATCCCAATCCCAGAGAGCTGATTATATCATTTTTTCAGGCCAGGGGGTCCTAACTGGTCTACCTTCTTCTTTCCAAATTAATGGTATCCTCACACTGGTTGTGCATGTACTTTGCAGGAATTTCTTGTGTGCCTAATGGGAAGAATAGATGAGACTGTCCTATTTTGTCTTTCTCAAAGCAGAAGTTGTGCATAAGCGTTCAATACTGAATTTTCTTAAAAATCTCTTTTGAGTAGAAGAACATCAGAGAAGAGGCAAAGCCCTAAAGAAATGTTGACTCAGTCCATGGGTAGAAATGCTGTTGCTTACCTTGGCAGTGACATGGGAGGCCAATGGATGGTGTCAAAGAGAACTGTTGGAAAATCTGTATGCATATCTACTAGAGGCATGAAATCTACTCGGTGCATATTGGACCTTAGTTCTGAGTCACTAGGGATAAAAATCCTCTCTCCTTGATAATTTCAGTTTTAGAAAACAACAACCTTTACTAAGATATTTCTTTTCCCTTATTTTTCTTTGTTTATTTCTCTCTTTACAACAGTGTGGTGCATTGCCAAGTGGTGGTCAGCTTGTTACATGCAGCTGGACTGAACCAGTGTGCTGGGTGAGGGAGGCCCACCTGAGGGTGGCTGCCAGCAGCATAAGAGGCAGAATGGGAGAAGAAGAAGAGAGGCTATTAGAGAAGCTGTTTGGAGGCTGTTTGGGGAGCTGATGAGCTGCTGGTTCTCTTGGGTTAGTTTGCTGGAGTACCTGTCATGCTGGCTTTCCAATGAACCTGGCTGTTCTTGTGGAAGAGGAGCTCGGGACGTTGTTGTTGCTGAGGATGGCTGCGGTTCACCTTGGGGGAGCTCTGGTTCCCCTCTTAAGCATCACTTCTTGGCTCTAGTGGGGAAGATGGCGCACACCTGAGTTTCCTGGAGAAGCTTGTCACATTGATTTTCCTGATGGAAACTCAGCTTTCCTTATTGCTGGAGGAGCTTGGGACCACACTGTTGCTGAGCATGGCTGTGGTACTTTTGGGGAGCTCTGGGTCTTACTTTGAGCACCACTTTCTGGCTCCGGTGAAGATCCCTCAGCCTTCTAGCAGAGAGCCTTCATCCTACTGGCCTAGCTTCCACCACTGACCTTTGGGCCTTTCTAGTGCACATCTGTGAAATGAGCCTGTATGAGACAGCGTTGGCTTTAGACTTCCAGATGGATTTGTGGGAGGCATTGTTATGGGCTCTAGGTTTTCATCTTAACTCATACAGAACATTACTGTAAGATCCAGGTCCTCAACTGAAGTATTTGATTGTTAGTGTGGGGACAGATTTCCTGCATACTTTGTATATGAGTCTTTGGGTGATTTATTAGGAAAATAATATTATAAAATATGTGTCCTATATTGTATTGTTCCTTTTGAAAAACCTTGAAACTATGATATGAGTATTACTTTAAAGTATTTTCAAGGATATTTTGAATATCAATTTCTCTGGTACTTAGTGAATAACAATATTTTTATTTATGCTGGTATTATGCAGTCTTCAGCACTTTTCTCCTGTGAAGGCAGGAATTCAGTCTTCAAAACTTAGTGATGGGCTGGAAACTTTGAAATTCAGGTTATTAATATTTAATGTGAAATAAAATATAATGTGAAATAAATGTATTTTCTGAAAATGAAAAATTTATGGTTTAATTAAGCTTATGATTAAGCAAGAAATCGTCGCTGGGCTGGCGAGACAGCTCAGTGGTCTAAAGCGCCTGCTTAGGCAAGTTTAGGCAAGCATGCAGGGACCTCGGTTCGATCCCCAGCACCACATGCCTTGCCAGCCCCGCCCCCAGGGTGGGCTGAGCTGACCATAAAAAAGAAAAAATAAATAAAGGAAACATTAAAAAAAAAAAGAGAAATCTTCGTTTTTCAGAAACATATCAAGTAACTCTAATGTACTTGAAGTAAGCAAACGTGAGAAAGACGGTATAATAATTTGAACTATTTTCCTACGGGCACACAGAGTTGGCACCATTTGCCAGGTATGATGAAATGATGGGAAGCAGGGTTGGATATCTGTCTTGTCATCTTTAAATCTCAGAGATGTTTGAAACTTCTCTGGGTCTCAGTTTATCCACCATTTTATTTTATTTTATTTTATTTTATTTTATTTTATTTTATTTTATTTTATTTTATTTTTTGTATTTAGGACAGGGTGTACAGGGTGTACAGGGTCTCACTGTGTAGATTGGACTCGTAATTCTCCTGTTTACAGCCTCCCAAGTGCTGGGATTACAGGCGCACACCACCCAGCCCAGTCTCAATCACCTTCTCAGTGCATCCCGCGATTGGGGCCGGCACAGCAGGCCTGGAGGATCAAACTCCCAGCCTCTGACCGTTATCCACCTTTAAACAATAGACAATATCGTACTTACTCATTACCTAAGCAATAAAGAACTCTAAAACCCATTGTTTTTTAAAATTTTAGAACTTAAAATCTTTTGGGAGAAATATCTGAACTGATATGAAGCCATCTTTTAATTTGTATTCTTCTTAATGAAAACATTGCAGAACATACTGTTTTTAATTTAAAAATTATGTGTTATGGGCCGGCGAGATACCTCGGTGGAGTAAGTGCCTGCTTAGGCAAGTGCAAGGACTGGAGATTGATACCCAGCACCACATGCTGAGCCGTCCCTCATCCAGCATGTGCTGAGCCAGCCACCAAGTCCAGGAGTGGAGTCGCATGCTGGGGAGGCTGAAAACAGGAGGATCACTAAGAGTCTGGGCTGCTGCATAGTGAGACTCTGTACCAAATATAGAAAAAAGATTAATTAATTAAAAATAAAAAGTATGTGTTAGCCTTCATTTCTGTTATTGTAAGTATAAATAATGACACCCCACAGTATATTACTAACATTCTCTCCTTCAAAAATTGAATGTTTATGCATGTCTGACTCTCACTGTTTTTCTATGAGGTATTGGAGAGCTTTGGCATATTGTGCAAGGTCATTTGAATATTTTTTGATATCATACTATTTGTAAGCAAACGACAGATATTGTTTTCTATCACCAGTTTAGGCAAAGGAGGTGTTCCTTACTCTATTGTCAAATTTGCTGTCATTTAATTTTTGGAAACTTTCCGAATTACTCTTAGTTTATCACTTATATAAAGTATAAATTTATAAAAAAGATTTTTCATAAAATACAGAGATAATCTTTTAAGAAACTGAAAGAGAAACCTCATGTTTTTTCTCTTCTGCGTGATATTAAACTATTGTTTTAATTTTTAAAATTTAAAATATTTCATCATCATTCTTTTAATGTAAACTTCCCTACTATTGAATCTGGCATTCTCACTTTATTGGATTTTGGTTTTGTTTAATTCTGGGACTCACTGGGGATTTGCTATTATTTGTGAAATTATCACATTGGATTCTCTTGTATAATGTTTCTCCTTCAGTTGGTTTCAGACTCTGTTTTCCTTAGCTTATGTTCATTTCTTCTGGAACATAAAAGTTTCCTTTCCCTTTATCAAGAAGTGAACAAAGATCCACCATTGGCCTCATCTGTGTCTCTCCATCTATACCCTTCAAATATAAACAGAAAGCAAAGCCCAGGGTAGAGCAGAGCTCACCTGACTCACCTGTCTGGATACTGGCTAACTCTGAATACAAAGTCACACATCTGAATGGCTATCCTACTGGTTCCCTTTTGATGCTTTTTTCCTCAGAGGACTTTTTTGGATTTGATCTCTGGAAGTCAAGTAATTATACTGTAGTTGGTTTCTTTCCATTTTTCCTTTAACATTCCTGCTACCCTGCCTCAATTATAATGCTGATATAACCATGTTTTTCTACAGTGCCCATCTTCCCAAAATGTTGTCCATTTTTTGTTAACTGTGAAAAATTTGGGGCCTTATAAAAAACATGTCTATGGAGTGTCCTCATTATGTAATAAAAGTATCAACTAGGAATGGAAAGAGAACGAATAGGAAGAGTATTTTCTGGTAAATGCAAGAGAATTGAGTACTGCACTTAACGACTTTTATTTTAAAATTTTATATTTTAAAAATTATTTACAAGATAATTTTATGAGAAAACATGTTTCTAGAGCCTCTGTTTTCCATCACTATCCTATAGTCTCTGATATAGTACTATACATGTCTAAGGAAAGCAGGACATTGTTAGAGCAGCGCCACAGTCTTTATTCTGAAGCAAGTATTATTAATGCATGTTTTCTTTCATCTCATGAAGTTGTTCATTTGGTGATGCATTTTTCATATATTTTAAATAATCTGATAGTCAATATGCCAGTATTCCCATGTTAAAAGCAAATGTTATTGCTTTGATGCCAAATATACAATAAATTCATATTCTCATGTTACACCATGCTTGAGGTCCTGAAAAGAATCTTAAATTTATACAAAAAATCTGGCAATTAAGTTTTTTTTATGGCATTTGTATCCAGTGTCCTTCACAGATCTGTGACCCCTGATGTCCCTTATTCTTATTAACTGCAGTTTAAAACTTTCTATTAAGTGATTGTTCTTAGGAATATTTGAACTGTATGAGATGAACGATTCACAATCCCAAGAATCAGGGGATATTTTTCTTGTTGTTTCTAAATGATTCCTTGTAAGAAGCTTCTATCAGGAACCACATGCCCCAGGATATAATTCGTATTATGCTATACAGCAGCCATTAATGTCCTCTAAGAATTTTCATTGTAATAAAATACCAAGAGATGGAGAAAGGAAGAGAGTTAGAAGAAGAAATGACAAAAGCAATTAAGATATATTATTCACCCCCACCAACTGCCTACAAGGAATATAGTCATATGTAATACAAAAGTGCACCAATAACTTTTTAAAATAAAATGTCATGTGCTCTCATAAATATAATCAATTATATCAGGAACTATAATATCAGATAATCTTTTCATTAATACTATTCTGATGAGTTGATAAAAACTGATAATTTCTGTGAAACTCACTGCAATACTAAATGTAGGTCAGTGAAAAAATAAGTTATGTAGGATGTCCACTCATACATGATATAAATATAATTTACTTTATAGAAAAATACTTAGAATATGTCCATATATTGTACATTAAGCATACATATATATATATATATGTAATATGTGATAAATATGTATATACTTAAATATTTAATGTGTTAGAAATATCTCAGTTATGTTTTCTACTTATTCAACAAAGTATTGGCATTGGGTAGGACTTCAAGACCATGGAGATTAATGCTTCAAGATCTCAGTTTCCAGTGCCGCATACCTTAAGAACCAAAGACAGATAACAGTAATATCCTTTGCATGTGGCATATAAGGTAAAAACAAAGATCAGAGGATGAGTGCAAAAAGCTCAGAGAGCTAAAGGGGAAAAAGAGCAAGAGGGAGTGCTGATCAAAAGTGCTTCACAAGGAACATGCAGAGTACTTATAACAGTAGGGAGGCTTTTTCAATTAACATTCATTCCAGCTAGATGCACTGTTTCCCCAAGAGCTAGAGCTGGCTATAAAACCTGTTCCACGTCTGGAGGTGCTTACACTGGGGTAGCATCAGACCTGTCTGCAGCTTGCTGTACCCATGGATATGCCCACTGGGAATGTCAGTGTGTTGCAATCCCCATGCATCTTCTGACTGACAGGTCAGCAGCGAAATGGGTAAGCAAGGGAAGAATGGAAATGAAGCAGATGTGTCGATGCTAAGATGAGATTTTAAATAATGAAATATTCTCTGTAATTAGCCATCAAGACCAATTTAGGAAAATGACTAGACAAATGTCAAGTAGTATAATGAAACAGCAACCACAAAAATACAAACAAGCAGCAACAGAGACATCAGACAGAAATAAAACAGACACTGCCCTGCCCCTTCCTGACTCTTTACCGACTGAAAACAAGTCTGATACTGTAAGGTCTCCCTCCCAGCCCAGAAGAGAGGGGTTTCATGTGTGAAAAGCTTCATATTCCCAAGGGACCTTAATTTTCAACTTTTTAGTACAGTCATAGAGCTTTGCTGACAACAGAAAGTTACAGAAAGTTGTATCCATCATGAAACTTGTTTGCAATCTCATCCTGTGTTGTCTTTGATTCATCATGAATTAATATCATTTTAGAATACTTTTAACTGTTTTGGAAAGAAAAAACTTTTTATATTAATAAATGTGTTGTCTTTCCCAGTGGACTGAGCCAGAAAGTGCTAGTGTTGTCGCCTTTCCTATTTTGTCGTACATCCAGACATTCAGCAGGATTTCTCTCCAACTTGCCTCCAGTCTATAATGTCCTGATGAATGTCAGACTTTCTCCATTTTACTCATCAGTGATGGAAAGTAGAACAGGGGTGGGGTACAATTCCCACTGGGAGTGTGATGAAAGTTTCATTTTTTTTCAAGAGAAAAGATGATATCGAAGAAAGAATTATGTCTTCTTATATTTATATTTATCAGATTTAAGAAAATGTTTCTGTAAAACTTTTATCATGTGGTGACACAAAAGCCATAACTGGGGTTTGTTCTCAAATAAAATTGACTGCATTTATGAACTCTCAAGTGATATTACATTAATATATGGAGCTACGAGAGTGGGAAAGCCTAACTCGGTCATTCTTGCAAACGTCTTTTCATGAAACTGGGTTGGAACTGCTAATAGTGAACTTAAAATTCTCCTCAGATACAGTCTGTCACTTCCACCACAGTTCACCTAACAATTATGCTATCCTCAAATAAATGTCATTTCTGAGTAAAATTAGCAATATTTGACATTTTAATTACATTAAGAGTGGGTCAAGCCAATGGCAAGCACCCTCAATATTCATTCAGATTTCAGCCACAGATTCAAGGGATGATTAAAAGATATGGTGCATATTTAATTTAAATGTTTGTTGAAGTGAAAGACACAATCCCTTTCCAAATACCTGCTCTTACTTCAAATACATGTACTGATTATCCTTGTCACTTCCTGAAGTAGTTCTGGAAGTTCCTTTCTCTGTCTTTAGTTATCAAGATTGCTGAGCATTTCTGGTGAGTGCAATCCAACAGAAATGAATTCTGGGAAACTATCCTAGTGTGTCCTCGTTCATCTTATTAACCAGCGTGAGCACTGTGTGACTTCTTCCCCACAGTCAAATTAACTACTAAAGAAAATGTTTTGAAAGACTTCAGGACATTGAGGCACCCATAAAAACACAACTGCAGATACTCATAAATAGAAAGATATGTAGAGGTGTAGAAATACAAATGAATATTTTCTTACTTTAAATAAAAAGCAAAATTCAAATTGAAAAAGTCAATGTGCATTCTAGTCTTCTTCCTCCAGAATGGGAGTTATAACAACTGATACTTTGTAGTATCAACTTTGTGGGCCATATAAATTTATGGCTTCATCAACAATAAGCATTTGGGAAGCACTTCACAAATGAATTTCAAAACTCACAGCAACTGAGAATAACAGGAGCAGAAACTCCTACTGATTAGATTTAGAGGCACACAGGAGACGAATACAAGCTCATTTCAATGCAGAAAACAGTTTCCAATGACACTAAACTTTTCTTAATTTTCTAACTCCTTCATTATGTTATTAAGGCAGGGTTTAACTCAGTGGTCTACACAAGGTCCCGAGTTTGATCCCTGGTACAAAAAAATATGTTATTATTTTATGTTATTAAGTTCAGATTTAAGTTTTGCCCAAGGCCTAAGTAGCTACTGGTGACTGCCTAAGAAGAAAAATGTTAATGGCTACACGTTCCTTTTGTATAAATACATATAACTAAAGCGAATGTAAGGGTGTTTATTGACTTTTGAACAGGAGACTCTTTGAACTATATCATAATACCTCTTTTAAGTTTGTGTTCACTCAGTGGAGAAGCCTAGGGCAACAGTCTGTTTTCATCAATGTAATCACTAATTGAACAGTGGGTGACACAATTTCTGTATGATCTACTTGTAGATGTGTGAGGTAGCACCTGCTTCTAAGAAGGATTTAACAGATAAACCACAAATGCTGACCAAGTAAGAAAGGATTTTCCAAACCAAAACTATGTAAAAATTCTGTGTCATTTCATGAAGCCGTGCCACGGATAACAGAAAAAAACCCAAGTAGATTATGTTATTATTTTATTATGAGTTTATTTCTGTATCATATTATCATACTTCATGATTTTTCAATTGTTGCACTCAAAATCTAGTGTAAGGTTCTATACAAATTGATTGTCAGAGGAAGAAGAAAAAGCCCATATTTGTAAAGAAAAGATTTGGATTTCACCTTCCAATTGACCACTGGTTTAGTACTTGACCTTTGGTATATTTATAGATATCATCCATACCTTAATTTCTTCATCTGCAAAACAAAGACATTATACAGGATTCATTACTTTCAATTTCACTAACTATATGTTTATGTATATAATATGGAACTATATATTTTCTAAGTTTACATAGAAAATTTAGAAAGTTCTTTTAGGCACTTCTCTTTCTCCGTGAGAAATTTTCCTTTAAAAAAGCAAGTATCAGAAGTAATGAAAACTCTAGCTAAGCATCTGCTTTGACAGTGAGAAGCCCCAGAGTGTCCACGGGGCTGCTGTCTCTCAGCATCTGTCACATGGTTCTTGAACACCGCCTGCCTATCAACTTCCTTTGAACTCTCTCAGAGGATCTCGAAACTCTCAGATCCATCCTAGTGATTATGATTTCCTCGATGCAGCCCAGAAATTAATCCTCTAAAATGTGTTTTTCAGATGATTTATACAGAGTCAGATTTGAGATGTTCTGTGTTCATATCAATCTTATGCTTAGGACATCTCCATCGGAGATATATTTTATGAAATACTCCTTCATCGCTTCCACTAATATTGACTGATTCAACATCTTGTTCATCACACCTATATCCACAATTTTCTTGACCTTAAAGGAAGCCTCTTGGTGATTCTATCCCTTTTCCAAAACACCATTTCAATGTATCTATTTGCAACAGACGACTATGCTAACCCCAATTCTTCAGCCTAATGCTAGGGATCAAAGAGGAAGCAAGTACTTGAAGAGCAACTGCTGCTCTATGTCTCAATAGAAAATCTTGCACAGAAATTCAGAAATGATAGTTTATATGTGTATTACTACTGCTCTGATGAACAATGCCTTTTTCTGACCTAGAAGGCTCTTTTTCTTTCACATTTAGAGATGATGTACCTTGTTTACTCTGATTCTTTACTGCTCAGTACACTTATACTCAATAATCATGTTTCTGAAAATGTATCACAGGGATTTATTCTTTGCAAATGTCTTCAAAGCTTCCATTTAATGATAAAATGCCAATAGTTTTTAACCTTGATGGCTGCTTTACAATTTTTGATGAGAGCATGTTGCCCTTGTGGATTTTGTAAGAGATAGGCCCATATTTTATTACTAGATGACGATACATATTGATATTTTTTTTTTTACCAAAGAATTACTGTGGTCAGCGATAGCAATTCTGAGTTGCAGTTTTCCAAAATTATTATATGAATTTTTTAACAGTTTGTGTTTTAAAAGGAAGCTTCCCACAAGGACCAGAGTTCAATCCCCAGTTCCACCAAAAGATAAAGAAATAAAATAAATAGATAAACAAAAGGAAGCTTCCAAGGACCAGCCAAATAGCCCAGCAGATTAAAGCACCTGCAAGCAAGTACAGGGGCTGGGGGTTTGATCACTGGACCTACAGTGCCAGCCCTGCCCCCGGAGTGCACTGAGAGGGCAATTGAGACTGGGCGTATTGGTGTGCACCTGTAATTTCAGCTCTGGGGAGAGTGTAAACAGATCTAGTAACACTCTGTAGATGCCTCCCTAAAATACACACACGCAAAAAGGAAGCTTCCATATTCTTACAGTAGGAATAGGAAAATTAAAGTTGTTTTAGGCCCTGATGCACAAGGATTTAAGTATCAGCATCTTTGGCTCAAGCCCATTTAGCTGGTACATAAAGCGTTAGTCAACTAAGAGATGAAAATGTCTATTGGAAGTGTAAACACAGACACAGGAGGACTGTTATGACCTAGTTCCTGCTCTTGTGGAGTACAGGTGAATTTCATTATGGAATTACTCACATGTTTTAAAACTAGAAATCCACTGAGGTTCTTTGGAAATGATAGAGAAAATTAAATGCTATACACAGAAGAAGATCAATTTTTTATTTATCAGAGTATTTAAGAATGAGTTTATGGAAATTGTAAAATTTTAGATCAACTAGAAGGAATATTAGCACTTAGCCTCACAACAATCTTCTTTTTTAAAAATTCATTTTAATGAGAAAAAAGATGATACAGTTTCAAAACAGGTTAGTACTACAGTTACAATAATCAATTACATTGCATATAGTTGTCTTCGTAGTTAGTTATTCAGAAGGCAAAATGCACATACGATATCTTGTCTAAACAATATTAATACAAACATTTCTTCTCAATGAACTTATAGGGGCCAGGGAGATGGCTCAATAGAATAAGTGCTTGCCTGGCAAACTCAAGCAAGGGTCTGAGTTCAATCCCCAGGTCCGCAAAAAACAAACAAACAAACAAACAAACAAAACTAAGAGAAAGTAGCTGTGTATCTGCTCTAACTATCTTGTGTAGACATATATATTTTTTCTTTCTTTTTTTCCACAACAAAACAGTCCTTTATTTATACTTTTGCAAAGTTAGCAACACATGACATAAGGTTGCCTAGTGACTAATAGCTGACCGTAACCGGACAGGATGTTTATCTCAGGACTGAGGCAGCTTACTTGCTTTTGGCACTGAGGCCTAGTCCCACCTAAACACATTTGATCAATTTCCTAGCTTCCATGGCTTCCGGCATATCTCTTTTTCATTTTTACTTGTCAAAGATGAGTTTTCCGTTGCAGTGAGTGATGCTGTATCTGGAGAAGACTTTAAAGGACCTTCTCATACGTGATGCCAGTCCAAAGATTGTAAGTACTTGAATTCAGCAAAATAATCCAAACTTCTATGAGGTCCATCACATAGTCCTCCATTCAAAAAATTAAATCCTGAACGAGTACAAGTCAGTTATGGGAGAAAAGTTTCTAACTTCTTGTATTATAACCTAGTTTTGCATTTGACAAATTTATCCCAGATTATCACTTTTGCCGAATGAAATTCTGTTCCATTTTTAGTTCAAAACTTCAGTAGAAATGTGTCTTTCCATACAAAATTAGAAACATTTACTCTAATTTTTTGCATTAGCTAGCTTATCATTCTTCTTCAATCTAGTTACATAAATTAAACTTTATGAGTCCACACCACCAGAGAGGAAGTGATAGTGATTACTGCCTGTGTCTTTAAATGTCTGTCTCAGGTACTAAAAATTCAATAATTTAAGGAAACAGTAAGTCTCCTTTAGGCAACTCAATTTGGGACTTTAAGTGAAGAGACTTTTAAAGTAATCAAGTTGAAGATCTGCCTTTATTTTCTGCTTTTTTTTACATCTATGTAAGAAATAGAATAATCAAGTATATATATTCTTATAACTTTAGACCTAGAATTCATCCAAAAATAAATATCCTGGTATCTATTATCTTGGAGATAAAAAATGTTACACATTCAACATCTGTCCCCTGGAATGTTCCTGAGAAGTCCCTACCCTTGTGCTTCAGAGTTGTTTAGGCTTCCTGTTTCTTCCTCCCTTCTTGAATGCTCTTAACCTTTTAAGTCTCACGCCAGGTATGAAATCCTCTTTAAGTCTTATACATTATTTATCCTGAAGGGTTCATCTCCTGCCAAGCAACCCTTAAACTCGAAGAATGAGATCCGTCCTACCAACATACAAATGCCACGGTCCCTCATTCTCCTCATTACCACTGGGTGCCTTCGCCGCATTGCATATATGTTACAAAAGTTCTTCATTTACTTTTAAAATACTTAACATAGAAATTGCAATAGAGTAATCAAGTACCTATATTCTTACAACTTTAGACCTAAAATTCACCAAAAAGTAAATGTCCCTGTAATTGTATATTTACTTACATATTACATGTTTATGTTCTGTGTTAATAGTACCTGAGCACTGAGACACTGAAGATGCAATGATATTTTTGGTATATTCCAGTGCGTTCTTCTCAAACCCCAGCTGATTACCCTTAGCCTGGACTCTGAAGGTCACTGACTAGCCTTTTCAGATTTCTGTAATGCTGCTGTGGGGACTCTTTTTAGAAATTGAAACAGAACATGAAGGAGGAAGTGCTGATCTCTTCACCGCTCCCCACCTGCACTTGCTCTTTTAGACAGCTTCCATTACTACCTTCTATTGTACTCAAAATTTATGAAATATTGTGTGGAAAATCATGTTAAAATCAGTATAGGAACAATTGAAAACAGCAGACAGAATGATTTATGAATGTCATGATATTGCACAGATTTATAACACACTTTTGTTGGTTTTGCAACAAAGCACATCGCTTTCTAGTTGTTTCATAAGTATTTTCCATGAACAATTATGTAACACGGCAAAGATTATCTGTCTGTTGCTCTTTTACAATATACTACTCTTTTACTGAACATGAAAAATATTAAAAGTATGGAATTATTTTTTAGAAATTTGTCTTAAGCCTTAGAAGTGGATCATGTTGGAAAAATAGCCAAAAGTAGAGAAATCTGTGCAGGAAATGATGTCCTAAATAAAATACACAACTTGAAAATCTTAAAAAGTAGGTAAATATATAGTAATTAAACATTTCAGCACAAAAGGCATTATAAACAGTATCAAAAGGTAAATAGGCAATAATCTGAAAAAATTTCACAGCACAAACATTAAACAAAGAGCTATTTATATCATGAAAATTTCTCCTATAAGTCAAAGCAAATGGGACTACCACCTAAAAAGGAGAAAAAGACTTGCTTATATAAGCAATGAATAAAATAGTAAATATAGTTAGCACTTATATAAAATAATCAGAAAAAAATTAAAACAAAGGTACAATAGACAAAAATAAAATAGTGATTGTATTTCTTATTCAAAAGCATATGGAACATTAGCATATATACATATGCTAATATTGGAGATGCAATTTGAGAAGATTTGAAGACATAGGAAACACTTTCTCACCCAGAGAAATATCATTTCAATGTGTTGAGTGATACCTCTTATAGGTAACCCTAAGAAAAGCTTAGATTATTTTGATTAAGTACAAATGAACTAGTAATGAAAGAACTCAAACACTCTCCCATTGCTCATTTATAAGTATCGTGATACAAAGCACACATTCCCTTGTACAAAATATTGCAATATCCTTTTGAAATAATTTCCTCTTATGCATCTCCAGAGCGGTATCTGAATGCATTTCTGAGGCCTGGCCTCCAGTATCATCCAGTAATTGGGTTAAGCAAGGAATTTGGTCTGCATCTTTCTTATTTGTGCTGCCTGGTTGAGACAGTTTGTTGCTCATGAAGACATCTCCTGGAATTGAATCCCAGAGGGGAAGTAATTACTAACTTGCCTCCTGATTTAGCATCCAGTATAAGCGGCTATAACTTAATAATGGGAATGTGGAAAAGTAGGGGAAAGTCCTAAGTATGGCTGTGGCATTGCTTGAATACACAATACATTGAGCAATTGGATACCCACACACTATTTATGGAGGAAAGAATTCTATATCAGCAAAGACTAGTTATGTGTTACAAGCATGCTTAATCAAATTATGGGCAGACGTATTGATTATGGGCAGACAATATGAGAAAGAAAGGTGATTTATAACTTTTAAAAATGGAAGTTGAAGCAAAAAATTAGAGGTTTTGCTTTTGGGTGAACTGGGGGAGACATAGGAAAAAAACCCACAAATCTCTAAGCTTTGGCAAGAGCATACAAAACAAGAAAGATTAAAATATGGGGTTTCAACCTCGTGAGAATAGAAACAGGAATTTCTCATCAGTATCAATTTCAGAATTACAAAAGATGATAATTTCCCAAAAGAGTATTGTCATTTTATGAGAGTAGAATTATCTAAGCAAAGGTGGACTAATTTAAAAACTATTAAGGGGAGCTTTCTCAACTTTAAATGCTAAAATAATATGTAAAGTGATTAATTTGCAAAGCAGTTGACAGCCACAAAAAGACACAGCACCGAGTATAAAACTACAGTATTAACCCACCCAAAATGTAAATGCATGGTAAATGTTCCTGTAGTCTACTGTGTTTATTTTTAGACTGACAATTGTGTTGAGCTGTCCCATAGCCTCGCTATTCACCCATACATGGTAAATGAGAAATCCTACACAGTCTGTAGGGAGACGCTAGGCAGACAATCAGCATGAGTCTGATCATCAGAATTTGTTTTAAGGACAAAGATTAAAAGTAGCAAGTGCAATACTGTGCTGAGCTGGTGCCTACAATCACCATCCCTAAAGGTGGGTAACAAAGCACTATCCATATAAGCTGGAATCTAATTTCCCACTTAATGGCTCTGAGACTCGGAGCAAGTCACTTACTGTCTTTAATTCTAATTTTCATATTTGTAAAAACTAGAATAATGGCTCATGATTACCAAGCACTCTGCAAAAGGTGTGCACTGCATGACGCAAAGGAGTGCCATGTGTATCCTGGCACACATTATATGCCAGGCCCTATCTAAATGTTTTGCATATTAACACATTTACTCCTCTGAGCAACCTGTAAAGTAAGTGCTATTATTACTTTCATGGATGGAACACTGAAGTAAAGCGATGTTGCATAACTTTGAATTTTGGGTCTGAAGGGTCATTATTCAGACAAAGATAGTTGCCCCTCTTTATTGGAAATGACATTTAAAAGTTGAAAAAATGCAAAATTAGTTTTGATATTTCAGTAATATGTAAGTTTCAATCAGATGTTATCCTGATTGTTGATAAGAGTATCATTCTAATTAGCTATTTTGATGCAAAAGTGTCTCTACTAGTGTGCCTAAGGAGAGTCACATGAAGAGAAAACATTCTCTCAGGCTTTCACAGAGAGTGCATTGGCCAACCAATGGCCGTGACTAATCCACATGGCTGACACTGACAAAGGATCTACAATCTGAGGTACAGGATCTCAGCATAAATCCTGAGGGGATTTCATTGACCTTATCAGATACAAAAGTTATATTTCTTGTTATATAGGTCTTGCTTTATCTTGGTCTTAACCATCCAGCAGAACAGTATAAGCACAAAGTATAAAAAGTAAAGCCATATTAATATGCTGAGCTGCAAAAGGCTCAAGTCACCAACTTCTGACATTACCATTCCTACGGAAAACCTACTACTATTATGAACTACTGGACTATGCTGGAATATTTGGCTGAATTCACACACCTACAATATTTAAATGACCATGGAATACCCTTCTCTGACAAAACTAACCAAAATAAAAGGGGATACAAATGAAGGACCATTTTGTATCTGTATATTCAAAAGTTAGGATAGATATACAGCTACTTTCTCTTAATTCAATGAATAGAAAAACTTGTTCTAATAGTATTTGTGGACAGGATATCATGTCTTCATATTGTACTATGAATAACCACTAAGAAGACAACAATATGCAATGTATAAATTACTGAAACTGTTCTACTAATCAGTTTGAAACTGTCTCATTACTATTTGTTTCTGAATAAAATTATTTTGAAAAGTATCTTTACTAAGCACCTCCATTTTTCTCAGTGGGGAGAGTATCAGGTCTATAAAATATACAGGTAGTTAATTGTGACAAACTGTATCCTTATAGACTGTAAACTAAAAACATCTAAGTCTATTATCACTGTAATTTTATTTCTTTTTCTTTTTTTATTTATTTGAGAGAGAGAGAGAGAGAGAGAGAGAGAGAGAGTGTGTGGCCAGCTCAGCCCACCAGGGGGCGGGGCTGGCTGGCATGTGGTGCCGGGGGATTGAACCGCGGTCCCTGATGCCTTGGCTAAGCTTGCTCTAAGTAGGTGCTTCAGACCACTGAGCCATCTCTCCAGCCCCTGTAATTTTATTTCTTAAAGAAAATAAAAAACAGTGAAAAGAAACACTAGAAATGATACAAAAATCTCACTAAACAAAATAATAAGAATTCAACAATGGCTGTCATAGTACATGTTGTTTTCAAACTGGTTGTGTAGATTACCAGACATAAGCATGCAAAATTGGTCAAGAAAAGTTATAAAAAATTAAAAAGGAGAACAAAATTAAGTATTAACTGCTCTTTTCAATAGACCAGCAGCAATCACCAGTACTATTATACAAGCTATTCTGTATATATATGTAAATATATATTTTCCCTTCCTTGCTTCTGTTGTCCTTTTCCTCATCCCAGTTGTTCCTTCCCTTTGAACATATTCTTCTATTTTTATTATGCCTTTCAGATTGTGATTTTATAATTGTCAGTTGTATTTATTCTTACATTAATTTATTACATTGTACCAGGTCCTGAAATTGCATTATTCAGTTAAATGTCACGCAAAATAATACATCATGAGTGTTTAAAAAATGAAATTATTGTTTCTATGTAAGAAAATTGTATTTTCTGTTAACATTTAATAAGTTCAATTGATTTTTTAAAAGATGTTGTATTCTATATGAATGAGGTAAAAATAAAAGTCTAGGAGAAAAACTAACCAACAACTAATCTGATAAAAGGAAAGAGCAATTAAATTACACGTAAATATTTTATGTTTCCTCACGAAGTATAAATTAATTGAGAATTATTATAGAAAGTCCATCATGAATTTACTTGTTCAAATAAGAAATTCATGCACAAATTTCATCAAAAATGGAAGAATTTTTATATGCTTTGTATAATGATCTGCTAACCTAAATTTTATTCCAAATAGTGGGCCTGAATTTTTTTTTTCAAAACTGGGAGAACAATGTATATTTCAAACAAGATTCTTGTGTGATCTATAAAACTATCTGTCATTTAGTTATAGCTTCAGTGACATGTTTATCATTATGAAAAGTTTTCTGAAGTTCCTCTGAGATTTATTTTGGAAATTACTTTTGAAGACATAAAAAGCTACACTCTTATTATACTAGGGATTTTCAATGTTTTTATCTTAAATATATGTACAAACCTGGAAACCATTTTTCATACTCAAATTTCACAAATCTAAATACAGATAATTAGAGCTGGCTCCATGCACACAGACAACCATTAAATGAAAAATCTACTATAACTTCTATAAAAATTCCAAGAAGGATTCGTCAAGATGATGTATTTCATGAAAAATTCTGCTATTTGTAAAACATGTCAAAGTGAATATCCATAAGGGCAATATTTATCTAAACTGATGGCTTAAAACACATCACATTGTCTTATGTTACTCTAAGTCATTAATGCTCTTATCACTAAATATATTCAACCTTTTTTCTGTCTTAAAAGAAATATCCATTTCAAGTTCACACTGAGAGTTTTTTTTTAAGGTAGTTTCAGTTAATAGAGATAATATAGATGTTGACTGTTTTTTCCTCATCCTATTTCAAGCTTTTGCTGATTCATTGAAGCAATTTTCTTGTTTTCACAGCCTGGAGACTTCTGCTCATCTTTTCGTAGAAACTTATGTTCATAATGTTGCTTCAGACCACTCTCCACCAGGCTTGCATACTAAACACGAAGAAATTCCATGCTCTTAGCTATCTGGAATAGTACGCATTTCCCTATGACTAAATGTTACTTATATTATCATTTTTGAAAGCTTTGTTTTAAATATAAGTTGAACATAAAAGATATGCTTCTTGTACTCCATAGGTATTTATTTGCTTTCTTGTTAGCAAAATATTGTGAAAGATACAGAAAATGTATCCTAATCTGTTTACAGAAGACCTCACCTGGCCAAATAGCTCGGTAGATTAAAGCATCTGCAAGCAGGCACAGGGGCCAGGGAGTTGATACCAGAGCCTGTAGTGCTGGCCCCGCCCCCAGGGTGCACTGAGATGGCAATTGAGACTGGGCGTGGTGGGATGCCCCTGAAGTCCTATCACTTGGGAGGCTGTAAACAAGTGGATCACTAAGAGTTCCATCTAGTAGTGAGACTCTGAACATCCTGTAGACCCTTAAAAAAAAAAAAAAAAAAAAACATAGTGCACATTCTATGGTTCTGACTTGGTCTTGGTTGAAAGTAACAAAAGCCAATGTTGACTTAAGTAGGAACAGCGTACATTGGAGAATCAGGGTTGGGTATAAAAATAACTAAGGCATGTGAGACATGTACAAAAGTACCACCACAACAACCTACTTATGATTTTGTATAAAAATTCCCACTCTCCCCCTATATTTTAACTTCATCAGCCTCGATTGAAATGAAATGCAACCAACACCATAATAAAATTTCAAATTTGTATTTAATTTCACTGTACTTTCATTTTTTAGAGGAAGGGATTGGATTTGCAACACATAGTTCATTTATTTACTTTTATTAACTGGATGGTATGAATTTGGAAAATATGACCAACATAGACTCAGTCTCTCACCAACATTTATTGAATATGAGACCCTTTACCAATGAGAAAGACATCTGTACACTTTAAATAAATTAACTAGTAACTACGCCTCACCTATAGGAAGTTTTGGTGCTGCAGGACAGTCACCAACATACCATTCAAGTTCAAATTTGTCCCTTCTTCTTAAAGTTAAAAAAGCCATGAATGTGAATTTCACAAGTCTCTCTCTCTCTCTCTCTCTCTCTCTCTCTCTCTCTCTCTCTCTCTCTCTTTTTGCTGGAAGAGATCTAGACACAAAGTTTAGTGGCTAAAAATAATGGCCATAACCATTAAAATAAAATGTATTTTTTTAAAAAAAGAAACAAAAACACTTTTGAAAGAAAAGCAAAATGAAAATGGTTGAAAATCCTTTCCTCTTTGAAAAAAAAAAAGAACATGTCATATCACAACTTGAATCCACTTGACGTATACAGAAATCCTAAATTTGTAAATAGATATAAATTTGTTTTCTTTTATTTTTCTTCTCAGATTTTTGAAACTTAGGTCCAGCCCTCCTGTGCTGTTGGGTGTCACTCGCAGGGGCATTCTGCATCCGCAGCACATCCTGGGCGTGACTTGAACCAGGGCCCTCTTGCTGTAGCCTGTCTCAGCCCTCAGGTTATAGGGGTGAGCCTCAGCCTAGTCTCCAAAGCAAAAATAATATTACACGAGCTTTTTATTACAACTGTTGCTAAAACAGATCTGACAGCCACAAAAAGCTATGGGGAACAATTATAAAAATGTTATTGAAAAGTACTTACATTTTTTGGTAAGGAGGCACAGTATTAACTTAAATACACTGTGATTATTTAAGGATGTATATTTTAAATTTATAAATCAATCATTAAACATAATATAGAGAAGTATATCTAAATAGCAAATGAAAAAATGGAAAAAAATCCAAATTTGTCTTTCATTTTTATAGCTGTTACACTGTTACATAGAAGAGTCTTTCTATATCACAATTGTCCACGGGAATGAATTTATTTGGAGCCTTAAGCATCCCTACGTGTTCTTCTGGGTGTGTCAAATTGTAAGGACACCCCCTACTTCTGCGAAGTTCCTCTAGACAGCTGCGTAGGCACCTGGAGAGGCCCCGCAGGCTTGACCTCAGCACCGTTCTCATACCTCTGCTCATTCTGTATAGCAGGGGACTGGCTTGCTTTCTGCCTGTTAAAATGTCATTCCTCAGCCCATTGTTTTCAACATGTTTCAAAGGTCGAGTGTGAATTTTTTTATAAAGTATGGCTTAAAAGAGCAAGGTTTGTAAGAATCACAGCTACACTGAAGAATCCAAAGTAATACAAAACCCATTTTGATTTGAAAATAAGAAACAGTCTGAAAGCCAAAATTAAGAATTGCCTTTATTTCTGAAGGAGGAGAAGCCCTATGAAATTGTGAAATGAGGACACAGAATGAAAGAGGAAGGCAGAAGGAAAATGAAAATGATGTAAGAGAAAAGGAGAAACAGAAAGGCTGGCCAAATAGCTCAGCGAATTAAAGCGCCTGCAAGCAGGAGCAGGGTCAGGGATTCAATCCCTGGAGCTGCCATGCCTGCCCCACCCCTGGGGCGTGCTGAGATGGCAAATGAGACTGGACGTGGTGGCGCGCGCCTGTAATCCCAGCACTTGGGAGCTGTAAACAGGTGGACCACTATGAGTCGGATCTAGTAGTGAAACCCTGAACACCCTGTAGACCCTTCCCTAAAATACAAAAAAAAAAAAAGAAAGAAAGAAAGAAAGAAAGAAAGAAAGAAAGAAAGAAAGAAAGAAAGAAGGAAAGAAAAAGAAAAGGAGAAACAGGAGAAGACAAACAGCTTTACACATACGATTTAAACTCATAAAGCAATAAATTATTACTGTACGGAATCAATAGGTGAAAGAACTTGTGTACTAGTTAAGTTACTAATAGATGAATCTGAAAAATGTAATTAGAAGTAAGGTTTTATGTTAATTAATTAGTAGCTATATGTATTTCATAAAGAAGCTATTTTGATGTAAGCATAAAATATATATTGTATGGAAAGACCAGACTCTCCAACCAATTAGGAAAACTGAGAAAAAAAATGTCTGCAGAAAATCAGTTTCATTTTAAACTGAGAAAGCACAAGGGGTGAATTGAGGACAATATCTACTTATCTGAAAAATTTGGATGCTAACAAAAAATTTTTGCTTTCTGTGGGGAAAATCTTAAAAAAAATACATGATTAGAAATAGCAGTGTACCTTTAAGAAAATAAATTTTCAATTAAAATGAACCAATTTAACAAGAAGAGAATAAAAGCTTTTGTTTGATCAAACTCAGACAAAACTCCATGGTCTTAACAGGGAAAGATTGATTATCTGTTTTTAAACAGCCTTAGGTTTGGTGGTATAATGATGATATTTTCCCTAGAAACTTACTAATGATAAAGCTCTGATGGAATAGTTCATTGTACATTATTTAATTCATCTGTACCGTGCTTTGAGAAGTTCAGTTTAGATAAGATCCTCATTTCAGACTGAGAGATTGCAGTACAGAAAATAATTCATGTGAAAACAGGAACCTACCTAATACATCCCCAGGTTGGCCTCAGCCAGAAAAATGTAAGCAATTATTTATCCTTGGTGTCTCAGACCACTGAAAAACACCATAAATATTGCCTATTGAAAATGCCCAGGGGCTGGGGAGATGGCTCAGTGGAATAAGTGCTTTCCTGGCAAGCTCAAGGGCTCGAGTTCAATCCCTGGTTCTGCAAAAAAAAAAAAAAAAAGAAAAGAAAGAAAGAAAATGCCCAAAGTGGCCACGATACATTCTTTTGGGGCATCATGATTCTTGATGATTAACTGAACCTAATTTAAACATTTCCTATGAAATTAAGGAAGCACTAGCATCAGAGGTCTAGCTCAGCAGCACAGGTGTGTGCCTGGCAAGTGCAGGATCCTGAATTAGATGGCCAGTACAGTCAATCCATCCATCAAGCAAGCAATGGCACTACCAATTTTTCTTAAGCTGGAGCAGTCAGACTTCCTCTTTGTTATGTTATTGGGCTAGGAAAATGCAGACATTAGCTGAAGAATATATACTTACACGACGAGCGCAGATCTTCTTACCGGAACACCACAGCTCCATAAGCCATTACTCATGCTGAGCAATCAAGTGAAGGATTGAGTTGCAAATAACATGGTTAAGTAAAAAAAATATACAGTGATCAAAAAGTACATAAAATTTCAACCATGCATAGTTCTTCCTGTGATATGTTTTTCCTGTCATGAGTCATTTTATTATGGTTTATATACATATGTTTTGCACTGGATTGTTATTTTTGATGTAAAGATATATAATTCATTAACAGATTTTTTTAATTTTTCAAATTAAGCATTCTGGAAATATGAAACACATTCAAGGCTTAAGCATCTTAATCACTCCAGGGTACTGTGTCATTTGTCTTCATTTTTCTGTCCTAGGAGAATGACAGAAATGATCAAATAATTTTAATTATCCTACTACATATTAAATTTATTCAGTTTCCTTCATATGAGGATACTCTTTGTCCCCTGCTCAATTCATAAAATAATAAAACTATAGAAATGTTCAGAGAGTATACTGACAGTTATAATAGTAAATAAATACCCAAGTATTCACTGAGTGAAATTGAACATGTCACTAGTTAGTATATGTGTCACTCTTAGTCGCTGCATACTGCAGGACCAGACAGCCTCTTTCACACTATAAACTCTCCATAAATATGTCCTGACTGAATAAGTGAATATTTGAAACGGTATTTCCTCAATCATCTGCTGTATATCACCAAGAAACTGAATTGATTTGAGCTTATTTTCTAATGGGTTGTAAAGGCAAAATTCTGGCTGTCCCTATCTCCCAATATTTTTGTCATGATCAAGGGGGGCAGGGAACGTTTACATTTTGACATGAAAGATAGTATTTCTATATATTGTTTCATCAAACACATATAAAAATTGAATCTTGTCGGTTTTACTTTCTTTTTGTTCCTTCATATTTCAGTGTATGTGTAGCATTCAAAAACTCAGCTAGCTGTTGTCCTTGCCAAAGTTACTTCTCTCTGAAAGGCCTATTTAAAAAAATTGCTTAGTCTTGTATGATCCAAGTTGTTCCCTATTAGACAGATATGGTTATTTAGATGGAGAATTAAATTAGTAATAATTCTAAGCGCCATCTCTCTGTTGCGGTTTCTCTGTAATGCTTCCTGCATTTCATGGGTTAGGTAGCTAAAAGATGCCATACTAAATATCATGCATTAAAATTTTCTGGTGAACATTGTTGATTTACAATGCATACTATCGCATGTGGAAGGTTAAAATGAGAAAATTGGGGATATTTTCAGATGAGAAAAACACTGGGTTTTTGTTTTGGGTATAGGTAATACATTTTCTCCAAATTAAGGTAATTATTGACTACTGTAACTTACTTTTCCATAATCATAAAGTGAAACATAGAGCACAGACGTCTACCCAAATCATCCATGTACAATCCTCCAGTTGAATAGTTCAACTATTCTCAGATTTAACATTACAAATGGGGTTTATTGGGTATTTTTATATATTATGAAAAAGCATGGGTTGTTTTCTTGCATTGTATTTAAAGCTATCTTGATTTCAAATACATTTCTAAGAATACATAAAGGAAGTCTTATTCCTCTTTTAGATGAGAGCTGTTTAAAATAAGTTAAAGCTATCATGTCAACTGCTTTAAAATCTTCTATTTTTCCATGGATAAGTATCATCAGTACTATGGAGATAACAATACTCAAATAGTATTTTTATATTCCTATTAGCGTGATGGTAAACACTGTTATAGTTTTATTTCTATTTTGTTTCATCTCTTTAAAATAAAAAAGATATGATAAATGTTATCAACCATCTCTTTCTTTCTAAGTCTTCTTGCTTTTGTGGTGCATCCTGTTTGTTGAATTTGGGCAGGGGATCATTTCTCCCACTCCTGCTCATCTACCAAAGCTTAAATTCAAGCCCTGAGTTATTCATTATTATACATTTTGAGCAACTGTTGGAAGCAAAATCAATAACTTCAGTCTTTTCTGCCAACCAGGAGTGCATCAGGAAAATTATGAATAGTCAGGTAATTGAGGCTGGAGCAATAGTTCAGCAGCACAGTGTGTGCTTAGCATCTATGAGACACTTGTTTGATTTCCAGGACATCCCAAAAGACAGAAAAATTATATCATTACTTGCACACTATTTCCCACTTTGGGAAATCAGAAAAAATTTAATATTACTAAATATTATAGTCATGGGGTACAAGTTAATACGGTAGCAAAAAAAGACATAAATCATTAATGAAAAGATAAGCACATTTGAGCTCAGTAACATAAAAGCTATCTCAAAAAAATTCAGAAAGAAGAAAATCTGAAATGTCACATGGTAAACACATTATTTTAGCATGCATAAACTATGAAAGATTAGCAGCCAGTGAATATAGACAGATGAAAGTATAAAAGTATAAGAATATATGATATAAATCATTCTGTGAAAGGCAGACAGAAGTTTTGACTTTATGACTAGAAATTTCAAATTGTTAAGGACAATAAAATCAAATATTTTGGTACCATTATGAAAGACACACTTTCTCTAATTTTTTTCAGTATGTTTGTTATTTCTGTACAAGAATGGTTTTTGATTTTTTTAGTCTAACTTTGTATTCAGTTAAAGGCTAGGGAGATAGCTCCATGGCATAAGTGCCTGCTTGTATGCAGTTATGCAGCTGAATCTGGTTATTAAATCAAAAGATTTTTGGTGGAGTTTTGGGGGTCTTTTATGTAGAGCATCATGTTATCTGCAAATAATGATAATTTGACTCCTTCCTTTCCTATCTTTATTCTCCCTCTCTCTGTCTCTGTCTCTCTGTCTCTCTCTCTCTCTCTGTCTCTGTCTCTCTCTCTCTGTCTCTCTCTCTGTCTCTCTCTC
>NW_004524596.1:9726758-9739282 GCF_000260255.1 Octodon degus | reverse complement strand
CTCTGTCTCTCTCTCTGTCTCTCTCTCTGTCTCTCTCTGTCTCTCTGTCTCTCTCTCTCTGTCTCTCTCTCTCTCTCTCTCTCTGTCTCTTTCTCTCTCTCTCTCTCTCTCTCTCTCTCTGTCTCTCTCTCTCTCTCTCTCCCTCTCTCCCTCTCTCCCTCTCTCCCTCTCTCCCTTTCTCCTTCTCTACCCCTCTCCCTCTCCTTCTCTCTCTTTCGTCTAATTGTTCTGGCTAATATTTCTGAACTATACTGAACAGGAGCAGTCGTATAGGCATCCTTACCTTGTACCTGACTTTAATGAAAGTTTTCAATTTTTGTTCATTCAGTATGATGTTGGTTGTTGGTTTGTTATAGATTCTTTTATCACGTTGAGATAAAGACCATCTATTCCAATTATCAGGAATGGATATTTTACTTTGTCAAATGCTTTTTTTGCCTCTATTGAGATGAAATATGATTTTCATCCAGGCTGTATTAATATAGAGCATTTCATTTATTGATTTGCACGTGTTGAAACATTACTAGATCCCTAGGACGAATTCTACTTGATCATGATATATATTCTTCTTGATGACTTGCTGCATTCTGTTTTCATCTTATTAAAGATTTTTGCAT
Organism: Octodon degus; assembly: GCF_000260255.1. NCBI lineage: Eukaryota > Metazoa > Chordata > Mammalia > Rodentia > Octodontidae > Octodon > Octodon degus. The sequence goes on along the minus strand of NW_004524596.1, from coordinate 9,738,665 downwards.
TTACATTCATTATGGAGATTGATAGGTAATTTTCTTTTACGGTTAGTTCTTTTTCTGGTTTGGGTGTCAAGGTAACACTTGCTTCCAGGAATGACTTTGGAAGTGTTGCTTCGCTTTCAATTTCCTTAAACAGTTTGATGAGTAGTTACATTAGATCTTCTCTAAATGTCTTGTAAAATTCAATATTAAATCCATCTTTGTTGGTAATTTCTTAATTATATTTCAATTTCATTGATTGACTCTGGGATATTTAGAATTTTTATATCTTCTTGAATCAATATTAGGTTGCCAAAACACATGTTAGAAGCAAACAATGAAAATAAGTAAATATTAACTCTCACTTTTTCCTAGTATGATGGCAAACTATATATCAAAACTGAGATATTTTGATATAGTAAAATATTATTAATTCATTTTGTTTGTAAAATTTTATAATATGATTTTTGTAATGATGAAAAATAAAAATAAATGATTAAGAATTAGATGATTATTGGCATGAAGTCACACATCTAAATAATATAATATTTATATTAATGAGTTGACTACATGAATTACTATCAATAAATCTGGAAAAATATATTGATTAATTATACTTATTTTAATCTTAAAAGATACCTGCAACTCCAATCAAACATAATAAATTTTGGAGTGAAGGATACAACTCTAAGGTACCATAAAGTTGATGTCATTGAATTGTTCACTGAAAATGGCTAAAATAATAAATTTTATATTATCTATCTTTTTCTGTAATAAAAATAAACCTCTGAAAAATGAAAATAATACAATTTATTTAAACTGTAAGATGGTTTGTATAAGCAACAAAATTTGCATGAGCTTATTTGAAATATTTTCATTTTGTATGATTGAAGGTTTTTTTTTTTTTTTTTTTTTTGCTGGAACCAGGGATTGAACTCAGGCCCTTGTGCTTGCCAGGGAAGTGCTTATTCTACTGAGCCATCTCTCTGGCCCCTGGTGGAAGTATTTTAAAGTACTAAAATTACAAAACAAAACAAGTACAAAAACTAAGTGAATTATACCTCTAAGGACAGAAATGATAGAATAAAACTTTCCTTGTTTTAAATAACCACTAAAAATTTTTATAGTGAAAATGTCTCATTATTTCTGAAAGTAAAATGTGAAAACAAAAATACATGTTATATATCCCATATATCATATATAATAATATATATTGATGTAGTATATACAAATGTATATTAAAATATATACAATATTAGTGTGTCCTTGTACACACATACATTACATGGCCATAAATGTGCACAGAGTAAATTCTAAAGACAAGTTTTCCTTCACAATTCCTACAATGTACTTCCAAGTTGTGTCCATGACTGTAATAGCAGTAATTCAAGTTGAGTATAATGAGCACAGATTGCAACTAAAAATAGAATAGTTCTTGTTTTCAACTATATAGTCTATGAACATTGCCTAAAAATTATAGTAACTCTTCTCCCAATTTCATCCTACAGTTATTCATATCCACTATGGAATAACTATACAAACATGTGTATATTCAAGGAAATAACTTATCACATCTCACAAGTATTATTAAGCCCTGAACTCAGTCTGTACTTAGTCTTCAATTCTGCTGCCTCTTTTCCCACCCATCACGGTCCAATGCTGTCCTCCTTCTTAGGACTTACATGTAAAATACCCCCACAAAGTCTCATATCTTAAGAGGCAGGTGGGTCATTGATTGCTATATTGAGCAGTGGGCTAATCTAATGATGAATTAATAACAGAACCTGCTGCTGGGAGGTGGGACTTGGCTGGAGGAGGTGGGTCACTAGGGCCATTACTGCACTGGTGTTTTTTCTTCCTGCTCCTTCCTGCTTTCTCTGATCTTCCCTACTGGCACAGATTGAGGAGAATGCCTTTGCAACATGCTTCTACCACACAGTTTCTCTCTGGAACAAACTGTCTGAATCTAGAGGTTGAAATACATCCTTACTCCCTAAGTTACAAGTGTCATGTGTTTTATCCAGGCAAAAGGAAAGCTGTCTACTGCATTAGTTTCCCACTAATAAATGTCTTTAGATTGCCCCCAAGCACTAAATCAATCCTTCCTTCCTTCCTTCCTTCCTTCCTTCCTTCCTTCCTTCCTTTCTTCCTTCCTTCCTTCCTTCCTTCTTTTTTTTTGTGGCTGGTTTAGCCCACCCTGGGGGCTGGGCTGGTGCAGCATGTGATGCTAGGGATTGAACCATGGTCCCTGCGTGCTTGTCTAAGCTTGCCTAAGCAGGCACTTTAGACCACTGAGCTATCTTGCCGCCCCCTCCTTTATTTTTCTAGTAACAGATATCTCTTTTAGTTTTATTTTTTTCCAGAAAAATTGAAGGGGGACAGCATATAGCCTAAATTGAGTGAGATTGTATGTTTATAAGTGTGCATGTGGATGCATCTCAGGTTGTTTCCTCTGTAATTCTGGGTGACAGTGTGCCTCTCATCAATGTGGGAACTTATGTGTGACTGTGAAGACCAGGACTGCATTCGCTGTGCAGATGAGAGAGAATTAGCAGAAACAGAGCTTTGAGCTCTCATTAAATTATATGTGGAGTTTATCTTGACCTTGGATCTTTTAAGTAAACGAAAGAAAATGAATTCTGCTCACCATTATAAACAATAGACTTGAGTTTTGTTTTGACTATAAACAAAAATGTTCCATAAAACAGAATTTAATTCAAGAATAAATACTTTCACATGTTACAGAATGTAATAGAAAGGGTAACAATTAACAAAGGACAATAAAATGAATACCCTAGGTTTAAAATACTGGTAATAGTTATAGTTTTGTTTTCTCAAACTATGGCCTATTATTCCTTGATTGGCAGAACTTATGCTGAAAAGGTTACAACATCCAGATATTTGGTATATCTGGTATTTGGCAGGAGAATATTTTTTAAATGTCTTTATTACAGGGTTTACAGGGTCTAACCACACAGATAGGATTCGTAGTGATTCTCCTGTTTTCAGCTTCTCAAGCACTGGGATTAGAGGTGAGCACCACCACGCCAGTCTCAATCACCATCTCAGGGCATTCTGGGGGTGTCTGCATAATCAGGTGCTTCAATCTGCTAAATCATCTGGCCAGCCCTTGGCAGGAGAAGGAAATGATGCTTTGCCCTTTTTATACATAATTAAGAGTCCAGATTGATTGAGAATATTAAAGCACAGGACACCCAAATCCTTATCTCAGATGGTTGATATGACAAAGAAGAAACAGATATAAACAAATACAAAGTCTCCCTGCAGAGTATAGAAGCTAATCATTTATCCTTTCTGTGTGAAATGAAGTTGTGACTCATTAAGAAGATGAAGCTGGGTTCAGCCTAGAGGAGAGCATGTTGTCCTTACCTCTCCTCCATGATGTGTCTTTCCACTGCCCAGAGTATTGGAAGCTCCCCTGAGTAGGGCCTAGGCAGTGTGATGAAGGCTGGTGAGGCTACCAGCTGTGTCCTATGCTCAGCCTGTAAGAAACCTTTCTAGCTTTCGCTGTAGCAGATAAAGGCTAAACAGGCAAAGAACCAAATGTTTTGAAGAAGTTGCTTATTAGGAAGCCTTAAACTGATTTTCATCACCCCAATTTTGCTCAAATCACACAGTGACCTTAGACTCTTGTTCTCAGCAACAGAAAACACGCATAAGCAACTGCACGCAAAGTTTTATATATTTGTCTCTCATCAATTTCAACTAAGAGATACAGTGTGTCCAAGTCACTTTGAATCTTTATTCATGACCAGTGTTTAGACAGTCCCTTCTCATTACATTTTCCTTGCGAATTTGCTTCTGAAAAGTCAGTGAATTTCCATTACAGTACAAGAAAACTATAAAATGGCAAAGGGATTAGCAATGCACATTACTCAGCCCAGGCTGACCTTTTATTCAGTGATTAGTGCTGGGACATAGAGTTTGAAGGATCTTGTATATTGAGCTCTCAGCAACAGAAACTCAGAACAAACCATTTATTAGATTATCAGATTGAAGATACGAAGCACAACCTAAGTGTGGTTGTTGTGTTTGCAAGAGAACTACATATTTGCTTTCAGATGTTCTGGAGGGAAAGCTCCTAGAAGTTTAGGATCAAAGTAATGCTTGTGCCTTGATTCATACCTATTGCTCTCTTCTATAAATCATATCTTTTGAATTATTCCTTTCTGATGGCTCATTATTTGTGATAATACCCCAAAATGAAGCATTTTGTCGTCATAACCTACAGCTATGTGAAGTCTAGTCTTAGCAAAAAAATATAAAACTAAGTACCTTGAGAAAATGATTTAATATAATAATTAAATAATTATAAAACAATTATGGAACAGAAACATGAATTAAACAAAGCATATTGTATTTATGAATCAAAATGTGACTGAAAATCCTATAACATAGAGATAGAGTAAGCTGTAGCACGAGAGTGAACTGAAAATATCCAATTAAAGTCATATATTCGAAGCTAAATAGTGAATAGCAGTGAAAAGCAATTCTTTAAATTATTTAAATTATAGCATGTTTGCAATAGAGGACTGCCTTTAATGCATTATTTAAGAACAGCATAAAATGTGATGGACTCCTTGGCTATTATAAGAGAATTGTTTTATCTTTGTCATCAAATGACAAAATTAGATCTTCCTTTATTTATTTAAAATTTCACTTGAGAGATAAATGGTAAAAGGAGACACCTGCGTTAGATTTTTCAAAGGCTCTTATAGCAATATCCTATGCAGCTCCATCAACAGGGTTAGAAATTAACCATAGGACTCCTGACTCTGACGTTAAAACTAGTTTCCATTGACTGTGTTAAATATGATGGTGACATGCAGCACACACACACACACACACACACACACACACACACTAATTTGAATGAGATTCTGCACTAGACACATGTGAATGTGTTAATAGAGAAATGGGAAGTTGCCAAATGGAAACCAGGCATCTCTGTTTAGAAAGATTCCTTCCCTCAAAGAATCTGTGAATGGACCTCTGAATTTCTCACTTGACTTGAATCTTATGCATTCATCAATAAGAATTAAAGAAGATATAGGGGCATGAGGAATTGTGGGTTCAGCACTACTAGAAATACAAACCGTCTGATTAGGAAAGACATCTCAAAACTTTAAGCTCATACAAATAAACTAGCTAAAATCTTTGGGTTCTGTCACATAAATTAGCAGGCAAGGGAACTATTTTCCACTCAGATAGGAATGAGGCTCCTGAGTTTATTAGAAGTAGGAAATCACCAACAGGTATACCTTGGAATGTTGTAGACTCATGGTTTCCTGGAAAATATATAATATTTTTAACATCGACTTTCCAAATTTCATGACAAACTGTTCAAGACATTCAAGGATATCAGTCGTAAGAAATCATTCCATTTCAGAGAGAGGAAAGAAGAGATGTTGAGTGTATATTCACTGATGATTAATTGTATGTGTCAACTTGATTTGGATGCACAGTGCCTAGATATTTGATCAAATCTTATTTTGACTGTCTCTTTGATGCAGCTTTAGGGTAAAATACACACTTACATCTGTAGACTAAGTAAGAAAAATTTCCCTCTGTAATATGAGACTTGACCAATCTGTCCAAGAACAGAATAAAACAAAAAGCCTGATCTGTATGAGAGTGAGAGCCTTCTGCTTATACACCTTCAAATCAGCATGTTAGCATTTTCTTGCTTTCACATTAGAACATTTTCCCTGTCACCCAAATACATGATTCTCTGGGATGGAGCTATGCCAAGTTTCTTCAATATCTAACGATATAATACTATGTAGACCTTGGGACTTTTCAACATCCATAATTTCATGATTCAATTCCTATAAGACAGATATTCTTCATTTAATTACCTACTAGTTTAACAACTGTTCAAACTTAGGACTCTCTGCTCAGATTTACTACTAGATTTTATTTTTATTTTTATTTTTTTTCAGAACTGGGGATTGAATTCAGGCCCTTGCACTTACCAGGAAAGCGCTAATTCCACTGAGCCATCTCCCTGGCTCCTTTATTTGTATTTTTTTTTACAGTTATTTACATCTTATTTATTCAGCCCCAATTTTTTTGGTACAGTACACCTTATTTATACAGTACCATATTTTTTTATGGATTGTACTGAAGTTTTATATTGCGTTACATATTATAGTACTGCATGTAAGATTTATGCAAATCAAAGCAAAATCATCAAGTTGGAGCTTTCTTGGACCATTTCTTTATTCTTACTATTATAAAATACATATTTCACATGATTCCTCATTTAGCAACCAATTGACTTAAGAGAAGGAATTTGATCATTAAGTGAAGAGTTGTATCTACCTACTAATTTTATAAAAAATTTTTCTAACTTTGTGTTATTTATGTTGTTAATACCACTATATCATGGATATATTACAATAATTTTAAAATGGGAAGATTGAATGATGTTGTACTTTGCTGAGATTGGAAACATATACAAAATTACCAGACCCTCAGTTGTACAACAGGATGAAAGCTAACTGAACCTCCTCAAAAAGATTTTTACCCAAGTGAGAATATGATTTTCTGGTTCTTCAATCCAATCTCTTAATTAACATTTTAAAATATCCAATTGTTGTAATTTTCAAACATTCTAAAACTCTTGTAGCATGATTAAGAACTTTAACAAACTTAGAGAAGAAGCCCCTGTTTGTGGAGTTTTCTCCCATTATTTTCTGTGATTGTGTAGGAAAGGCTTTTTAAAGGGGAGAAGCAGTTGTGTGATGAACAGAGACATACAGACATTGTAAGAGTCAATTTGAAAAAAAAAAAAAAGCCTTTCAAGTTAACACAATTGGTTCCCTAAAGTCAAAGAAAAGGTGAGTGGGAAAGTATGAAAATCTACAAGAAAGCCTGAAAGCTAAGGTTTGTTTATGAGGCAAAGCATAATTTTAATTCATGGTTATAATTAAATCTGCTGCCTGTGCATGACTAGTATGATTTTCCACAACCCTTGTGGATTTGGTGGACTGCCAACCAAAATGCCCTCCCTCTGGATGCAATAATTGTCCAGCAATGGATATAAGATTTTTTTTATGCCTTCTTCCATAGTGCTGTATATTTGGAGTTGGGATGACAGATACTTTTTTCCTTGTGCAGGGGAAAACATTCAATTTTAAAAGTCCTCGGCTGTCAGCGGGCACACTACACCCACCCACTCATCACAGTTAGAGGAAAGAAAATGTCCACAGAAACAAGAGTCTGAAAAATAAAAAACACTCAAGTCTCTTGAGTCCTTCTTGTCAGTTTCATATCTGTACCTCATATCAATCTTCATCAGTATCCCACCAGAAAAATTTTACTCATTCTCTCTCTTTTTCTGAAACTAGCATGCATTCAGAGTTCACTGATGACAATCAAAAACTCTAATACATGTTTTGAATGAAAAGTGTATTATCTACAAATGTGTACTGCATTTATTTTTTAGACATAATTTTAGAGGAAAATGATGATGTATCATTTATAAAACATTTCCTTCATATGGGTAGGAAAAGCTCAAGTTCATAGAAAAAAGTCTCTCTCTATATATACTTTTTAGGTGTAAAAATCCATGGAACAGCAGTGAAGAGCAATTCAATAACTGAGATCTGGGTTATTAGCAAAATAATTCTATAACGATTTCATAAGGAACATTTCACTGAAAGCATAAAAAGAGAATGTATGAAGTCTGTGACCTCCATATATTTGAATTATCTATTGAAGTTACTTTAAAAAGCAATTTCAAAATTGAATTGTCTTCTCTTCTTGGGACAAAGGTCTCAAACTGTGATATTGTATCTGCTCGGTAACTTGACACACGAAAGCTCCTTGGATGAACGGATGTAGATTTTGCACAGCTCTATGTTATTCAGAGCAGGTAGTGCACAGGCAACTCACCAAGCCACATTCTATCCTCTGTGCATTCCATTAGACACACTTTGAAGTGCGACTGAGTATGGATACCACGATCAGTTGGAGGCACTGAAGGGAAGGAATGTAAGGGGGCTGAAGCTAAATCACTTCTGAGGTATCTTTGCCTGTAGTTGAATAGCAAGAGGAAGAATTCAAAAGAATAAACGCAGTTAGAGAAAAATTAACATGAAGCTAACAGTGTCAGATTCTACACTTAACATTCTTTCATCACAATTTTTGATAAAACAGGCAAATGTTATCCTCATTATCCAAAGGTTAAATTGGATCATAAAAATTCCAAGCCAACTTGCCTGGCTTTTATATTCAACTTCCTTTTGCAGGTTTAACAAAAGGAAGGCTTTCTTTCCTAATGATATGATGTTATATGGATACCTTGAAAGATTATTTTTCTAACAAGATTTTATGTGAACATTGATCAACATAAATCTAACAATTCTTTCCAAAACTAAAGTATTCACATCTATGATTTCTCTTTATATAGGCTAATAGCCCTTTTTTAAAAGCTACCTGATTTATTTAACTTGAAAAAGGCTAGTCCTATGTCAAGGAAGAATATCACTATAGCAAATTTCTTAAGGAAAAATAAGAGAGCTTGCTTAAAATATCAGGCTAAGATTTTCAGCAGGATTTCTACAGCTCTGTATGTTAGATTGTTTGTGTTTGAGAAGTAATCATTGTGTTGATCCTCAGAGAAAATCTGACTTTCACAAAATCATGCAAGGAAAATGGAAGACTACTCATTAATTATACATTTTCTTATCAGCTCTAGCAGAACTTATGCAATAATTATAGCAATACTGGCCATGTGGAAACAAAGCGATAGGAAATACCAAGCATACCTGCTCCCAAGTCCATGAGTACCTAGTCATTGTGCATTTAATCAGTAACAAGAAGAGTTGCTTTAGTTTTTTTTTTTTTTTTCTTAGTTTCTTAGATGAATGAAAGCAAGTGAGCCCAAATTCATTTAGCTACAAGGGTCAGTGAGAGTGAATTTAATCTGGAAATATGAAAGTTTTAAAAGTCCCATCCACTATTATATCACATTTAAAGAATTGTGGAATTATTCTGAGTGTGATACCCAGATGTTGTAGAGATTAAGTGATACTCATAGTATGGGGATCTCAGGTTCAGTGACACACAAGGCTCAGAACTAATCATATGGAAAGCAGACATTTCTACATAAATAGTTTAGGTTTTATCTTGCCTGGAAGAATGTATCTTCAATGTGCTTGTGCTCAAACAAGTTACCTCAAACAGGATTGATGAAACTACCACAAAAGTACCTCCTTAAAATTCTTAAACTCAGCATTTCCATGTCAATATTTTAGAATATTTGTTTTTCCACCAGGGAGTCCAGAGGAAAATCTGCTTCCTTACCTTTTCTCTATTCTACAGGTCAACAACACTGTTCGGCTGGTGGGCCTTTCCTCCATCTTCAAGCACATAATTCCAACTTCTCATTCCATCCTCTCCTATCCCTTTTCTCACTTTGCTGCTGTTCCTTGTGTCTTATAAGAAATTGAGATTTCATTGGGACAACTTGATAATCTAGGACAACCTTCCACTTCAAAATGTTCAGCTTAAGAGCAGCTGCACAGGTCTTTTTATTCTGACAGGTAGGTTATTCACTGCTTCTGGAGACATTTATGGGGAGTGCACAAGAACATGAGAACCACATGTTTCATACTTATTGGGTAAAATTGACAAAAACATTTCTCAATAAATAAAATCACATGTATCAATGCTTAAGTGACCCACTATAGAGTTTAGGATAAATATGAAGGTGAAGGAAGAGAGAGGAAAAGAAAGTAACAAGAATTAAGATCTGCTGCGTATAGGTAGCAAACTCCCACAATGAATGTCAGCAGTGTAGGCTGTAAAGATGAGCTAAGAATAACGACAACAAGAGCACAGGTAAGGAAGTGGAGGTCAGAGATGCAGGGAGTGGGGTTGGTGGGAAGGGGAAGGTGATTTAGGACAAAGGAGCTGTGTTATGTACGTGCACCCAATTCCCCAAGACGATGTGAATTTGGTGCACTGAAATCATGCACTAATAACTTAAAATTTAAAAATAAAAATTATATTTGGCAAAATGTCTGCAAAGGTCAATACTTGTTTGCATTTTACTGTGAAAGGTGCTATTAAATCAGGAAGGAAAATTGTTTTGCCAGAATATTATTCTCTGCATTAAATATTGCTTTTGAGTCTCACACTTGCCTATTTTTTAAAAATTATTCCCCGCCCCCTGGTGGGCTGAGCTGGCCACACACACACACAATAAATAAATGTAATAAATAAAAATAAATAAATAATTTAAAAAATTATTTAAAAATTATTTATTTATTTATTTATTTGGACAGGGTATCACTACATAGCTCAGATTTGTAGTGATCCATGCCCAGTTTTGGTGGCCAGCATGATGTACCTGGAGTTCTGGGGCCAGCATGGTATGTAGTACCGGGAATCGAACCTGGGTCCTTGAGCTTGCTAGGCAGGCACTTAGATGGGTGAGCAACCTCCCCAGCCACCATTTCCCTATTTTGTTGACAATTTAAATTCATCCTTCAAATATGTACTAATAAGTGTTTAATTATTATTAATAAATAATAATCATTTTATGTAATGATTTAAGTATCTACTCAGGAGAAGAAATCACCATTTTGAAATCAGTGGAAATGAAGAAATCCTTTTCAGTAATAGTGTTATCTATGGTGGAACGTAAACATGCAAAAACTATCATAAGCTTTTTAAGAACAAAAGATTTTTTTAAAGCGGAAAGCTTGTGAGGAATCTATGGGAAAACAAGGCAGAGACTACACAGTACAAAGACGGCAGATGAAAGTTCAGAGAAGGGAAGAAATCTAATGCTGAGAGGTTTCTATTCATGTTTTGTGGCAGCAGGTAGGCACCTGGTACTGTCTGTCATGGGAGACCAAGTCCTTTGAGCTGAGAACTGGAAGAAGATGCTCCTGTATCAGCAAACGCAGGACTGAGCCAAACAGCCTCCTTCCCCCGGACGTCCTGTGCTCCTTCAGCATAACATTAGGAAGGAAGTTAAGACAATAAATTTGGAATGATTTTAAAATGTCTTGAGTGGCAAATATAAGCTTTTAGATATTACCTTTTAGGGAATAGAAATGAGGAGAAACATAAGGTGGTGGAAAAATAACAGTGGCTAGAAGATCATCCATTTGGATTTTACCAGTTGTGTGTATCTGACTATGACTTCTACCCTTCCTGTCTCAATAATTCTTATGGGAAAATAAAAAAAATACAATTTTGTCCAACATATTCTCATACTGCTTTTAAGATGAGCTGAAGCGATATGTGTTCAAATGTTTTACAATTGACAAGCAGCATAAAATGAAGTTTTTGTCCAGGTCGATAGCTCAGCAACATGAGCACTTGCCTGGCAAGCGCAAGGTCCTGAGTTCAAGCCCTGGTACTGCAAAAAATAAAAATCAATTAATTAATTAATTAAAAAATAAAGGTTTTACTAAAATATCTAGAAGTCAGGTGAGTTTGTGCCCACGTCAACCCTAGCAGTCAGGAAGAAGAGACAAGGGGATGGCTGTGAATTCTAGGCTAGCCTGAGCTACAGAGTGAGTTCAAAACAGGATTGGACTATAGAGTGTGACCCTTTTACCAAATAATGATAATGCACTAAGTAGAAGATAAATACTCTAGCATGAGTGAATACCTGATTTGCTCTATTAACTTGTTGATAAAGATGAATTTTAGATTAGGGCAACAATCTGTCAGTCTTAAGGGAAATATGAACCAGTACATAAGACAGAAAGGGACCCCCGGTATGCTGTGCCGGTCCCGCCCCTGGGGCGCACTAAGATGGCAAATGAGACTGGGGGTGATGGCGCTCACCTATAATCCAAGTGCTTGCAAGACTGAAAAACAGGAAGGATCATTACAAACTGATGTGTATAGTGAAACCCTGTAGACCCTGTACTAAATACTAAT
>NW_004524596.1:9720303-9726658 GCF_000260255.1 Octodon degus | reverse complement strand
TATATATATCAGGGAGATGGGAAGGTGGTTCATTTTTTCCTCTCATAAGAGTATGAAAAGTATTTTATTTCTAAACTTCAGGAAAGAAAAACAGGATAGATATATTTTAGTAAACCAGGCTTTTACATTGAAATCTTAGACTTGGATTCAAATCTCATGAACTGGTACCCTCACTCAAAACTATTTTAACATTGAATACAACATGCTTCAAATATATCCGATCTTTTTTAATCTCTCCTACTTTCTATTAGAAATGGTACTGAATAGCTAATTGTATCACATCCAAATATTAATAGATATTCTTGTATTTATTTATTATATATTTTACTATAGGGTCTCACTACACAGATTGGACTCGTAGTGATGCTCCTGTTTTCATCCTCCCAAGTGCTGGGATTACAGGCATGGGCCACCATGCTCAGTCTCAATCGCTGTCTCAGTGCTCCCCGGGATGGGACCGACACGGCAGACTGGGGATAAAACCCTCCTCCCTGTGTCTGCCTAAGCAGAAGCATTAATCCACTGAGCTATCTGGCCAGCCCTTACTCTGGCATTTATGTTCACCAGTTTTAAGAAATAATATTTGGGGTTTGTACTTAAAAATTTTCTAGTACAGATCTTGTGGGAAACTGAAATTTTCCTTCATTACAAAAGGAATGTAATCAGCTCATTGAAATGTAAATTTAATATGTGTGAGAGTTTCTTCATAGTATTTTAGTAACTGTGGCCTCATGATTCTCTTAGATTAAGAATTTATCAGTCATTAAAAATAACTCAGGTATCTCCAATTAACTTGTAAGCAGATAGGAAAACACTAACAAGGTACAAGAGGTTGTACATAGCTGGGTTTTTGACACAACCTAAATTTGGATAGTACTAAAATAACCATGATTTAAATCTCTGAGTTGTAATAAATGAATGAATGAATGAATGAATGAATGAATGAATGAATGAATGAATGAATAGATTCTCTCATTTTCATTCTAGCGCCATCCCTAGCCCATGACCATTGGTTAGGACAAGGATCTAAGTCTAGAATTGTGTACCTTTGTACACAGACTGCTTCCTCTGGAACTTCATGAAATATGGTCTTTTTTAGGGTTCTTTCTGACTTCTAATTTTTTTGTTTCTCTGCTTGTCTTTTTAATAAGATAACGATTTCCATGAATGTTTCCAAATGTATATGTAGATGTTGCATCCAATCCTGGATCCTTAATATTTTGATTCCAGATAAAGCATGAGATATTTAGCATTATCTGATTTATCAAACTAGAAAAAGGTATTTGAAAATAATTTGAGAACTATGTAATGGCCGGTGCAATCGGTTCACATGTATACTGGTGCTGCTAGTAGCCTCTGTGGCAGGGCATTTCATCCATCCCTCACGAGAGAGAGGAGCGATGAGGGGGCATACGCGTGGGAGGAACAGCCCCAGAGAGGGAGAGAAGCACAAAGAAGTTTTCCATTAGTTCTTTAAAAAGCTTTGTTTATATTGGAGTTTAAAAGACGGATGACAGAGAGCTTACGGCCTGTGACTGTTACCTTATTCATGCATTATGCCATAAATTTTTAGTAAACTGTCTAGGTAATGAAGATAATGAATAATAAATGCTTTCTGGAAAAATCATTCTTTCAATGAAAACATTATTACTAATCATTATTATTATTAAGTATACAATTTTGTGAAAGTAATCTTTATAAAAACAACTTGACATAACAGGTTAGCCAGTTTACATGCTAGAAAGTATATAGGATTAATCCTTATTGTCCTTCTCATGCTGTACATTAGATCTTTAGCATTATCCATGTTAAATAACTTTGATAATATCTGATCATTTCTGTGATCTTCTTACTCTCATAAACAGCACTCTACTCTGTACCTCTATGGATTAGATTTTATTTTACATTCCCCACCATGCAGGGTTTGTCTTTCTTTGTATGCTTTCATTAACTTAGTGTATATCTTCACATTTCATCAATTTTAAATCCCAAGATACCTTTCACATTCTTTAAATAAGCTTTTCACACTTTTCTCCCTGTTCCCTTCATGTAATCCCACTATGAATATGCTGATTCACCTGACGTTATTTTCTATTTTCCTTAATCTACTTTCCTTAGCTTTCAGATTTTCACTGGATTGTATGATTTTTAGCAACTTGTATTAAAGTTTACTGATCCTTCAGCTTAGTCAATCTTGTGTGCTATTGATCCCACTTGTTAAAACTCTGAGTTTAGTTATTATACTGCTTAGCACTGAATTTCCATTTGGTCTTAGGTCTTATCCCCATCTCTTACAAGATCTAGGACTTCCAGTGGGATTTACACTGTGAACAGCCAAAACTTTATTTTTGAGAAAGTAATCTTTTGAATTATGATACATGAGGTGTACACATACACATGTATAAATCGTGAATATATGTGAGTTTATATAGGTATTATATATGTGCATATGTGAATTTACATATATTTATAATCTATATATATATATATATATCTCACTTTATTCTCAGCTTTTTGTACTGTGTTATGTATTGTATGTGTACACAAGAAATAACAGTTGAATAAACAGATACTGATGGTCTATTGCATGTTGTATTGAATTCTTAAAATTAATTTGGTGTGGGCTGGTGAGATGGCTCAGGGGTCTAAAGCACCTACTTAGAACAAGCTTAGCAAAGCACAGGGACAGTGGTTCAATCCCCAGCACCACATGCCAGCCAGCCCCGCCCCCAGGTGGGCTGAGCTGGCCACACACACACACACACACACACACACACAAATAAATAAATAAAATTAAAAAAAATTAATTTGGTGTACAGAGAGGTAGCTCTTATTGCATGCAAGAGGGAACTGGAAAAATATCCATGCACAACTAGTACAATGTAGTGAAGTTTACTTGAGTGTGGGCATAGAGTATCACTCCAAATTTTGCATTTTTTTTTTTACCCACAGCTTTGAAGTATAAAACTAGTTTCTGTAAGTTAACATTTTCATTAAAATTTGTAAAGGATCAATTCATTGATAAAATAATAATTATATTCATGGCCTTCATTTATTTATTTTTTCCATTTATTTCTTAAAATGCACAAAAATTTATCTACCAAGCACAATGTCAAGGTTTTTTTCTGTTTTGGTTTGTTTTTACTCATATTATCAAACTTTTGCAATCAGTGCTGAGCAATAAATGATTATACTGTTAAATTTAATACATAAGTTTGTCATTGACACTGGCTTTTGAACCATAAACCTGAGTTTCAGTTTTTTCAAAGAATTTTCGTATGAACTTACAAAGTTTCTTTGACACTCACATGAGCAAATCCAACCTAGATGTCATATGAAAGTAATTACTTAAATAAACAGAAGGTGAGTTATATTTATTAATTTTATCACAAAACTAACATACAAAAGGATTTGAACTCTAGTTATTTTTATGCTGACAAAACTTTTATGTGGTAAGGATTATTCTCTTTTGCGTCTAGCGTGTGGGAAAATGAGGCTGAGAAGGATAAAGTGACTTGTCCAATAAGGAACGAGCAAATGGTTGAAGAAGATTCCTGCGACATCAACCTGAACATTTAACAAGACCTTAAATCCACTCTCATGAGATCTCTGTTCAGGAAATCTTCTCTTAAGAGGTCATGGGAACTTCATGTAACTTCATTATAAGCAATAACTATTTATTTAATGCATGTAATTGATTATTGTTTGCATAGCAGTGTTGCAGACTTGGGGAGTTGTGCCAACCAGATTCTCTTCCGCTTTCCAACACACATTTAATACTTGTCTTGAAATATACCTGTTCCTACTAATCTTTCTTAATACCATTTTGCTCTGCAGAGCTTTTGAATGAATCTAAATACAAATGATATAGAATGCTTAGGAGAAAAAAGACGAAGAATAAGGGCCTATGATAGTCTCCACATTTTGTTCACGTCACGGAAAAACTCCTCCCATCTATTCTCCAGTTGGTAGAGAAGGAAGAAAAGGAAGCATGAAGAAAAGGGAAAGGGAACAGAAAGAGCACCAGAGTACGCTAATCAAATGTTCCTGGTTACACAGCACTGGTTGCACATCCTCCCAGCTTATCCAAGACTCACTACTTTCTAGGGGTTTCATTTGCAGAGTATATTGGCTTGAAGTATACATTTAATATATATTTTATCTAGATGATGAATCAAGACACCACCTTTGACTCTAGATTTTATGAGCACTTGAAAATTCATCTGGGAAAAGCAGGACACTCATCCATTTTTCATGATACCGATTTTGTGATGTGTCCAATGCAATACATTGTGGATGAAAAGAAGAGGAAAACCAGTGCGGTGTCCGGAGACTAAATCTATCAGCCAGGCAGTCAAAAAGAAATCACAAAGATTGCCTTGTTTTGTTTTGTTTAAAGAATTTGGCTTGGAGGATAATGGTGTTTTGCTGTCACCATGGGATAAATTTCTTAGGGAAAAAAATAATCTCCGTGGGTGAACAGTTCTCAAGGTGACCTGGTAGGCTTAGAATTTAAACTGAAATGTCAACAGCATAATAACTGCTGAAGAGAACAATTTTGATGCCTTCTGAGGAGTGCTCTTAGGGATTTAAAAATGAATAAAATTTTTCTTTTGATGTGTGGCACAATTTTCTCAAAGAAATTATGTGCAATTACAGTTCTGAAGTAAGCACTGCTCCGTGGTATGAGGTGAATTTTCAAATCTCAAATCAGAGGCAACAACACCAAATGAATTCTTCTAATTTTGAAGCTGCTGAGAGTCAGGACTTGTTAAACTTTCTTGCAAAAGAAACAGAATTTTGTCTTTTGATGTGTCAATTGGAAATATTATATGTAATCAATTGTTAAAACAGCTGAAACCAGTTTGTAAACACTTTTGTAGCATTCTAAAAGTGACATAAGACTCCCGGTAATGGAGTTATGCTGCACCACTACAATCTTACAGTATTACTTCCCAGATAACAAAAGAAAAATCTAAGGTTTAAGAGGTTGTTTATTCCCTCCTCCTCATACATGTTCACAAATTAAACCTACTTCAGTCAACCCCAGGTATTGATGAGACACTGCCAAGAAGATGAATTCTAGCTCCATCATTTTCAGTTTTAACCTTGAGCCACTGCCTTCATCCAAGATTCACTCTGAGAAAGGATCCATTTTTCAGTATGATATGAAAGACAAAGAAAAAAAATGAAGAGAAATAAAAGGAAAAATGATAGGAAAGGAAGAAGTTAAGTTATCATTATTTAAATATGACATGATACTCTATATCGAAGACCCCAAAAACTCCATCGAAGACTTCTAGATTTATAAGGAAATTCAATAGGCTAGCCAGATACAAAAATCAACACTCAAAAACTCAATAGCCTTCCTATACACAAACAAAAAACTCACTGAGAGAGAACTCAGGGAAGCCTTATCCTTCACAATAGCATGCAAAAAGAATGAAATACTTTTGAATCAAACAAAAGAAGTGAAATACCTATACAATGAACATTACAGTACTCTGAAAAAGGGGATCAAAGAGGGTATCAGAAAATGGAAATGCATCCCTTGCTCATGGTTAGGAAAGTCCAATATAGGGAAAATGACCGTACTTTTAAAATTTTTATAGTTTTAATGAAATCTTGATCAAAATACCATTAGCATACATCAAAATCTAGAGAGAACAGTCAGAAAATTCATTTGGAACCAGAATAGACTTCACGTAGGAAAAATAAATCTTTGCCAATAAGAGGGGCCAATAAGGTGAGAGACATCACAATCCCTGACTTAAAGTTATACTCCAAAGCTACTATGATAAAATCAGCATGATACTGATAAAATTAACAGACCTGAAGTTCAGTGGTTCAAATTACAAGATACAGGCACAAATACAAACACAGTGAACCACCTTAGCTTTGAGAAAAGACCCAAATGTGTTCACTGGAAGAAAGATAGCCTGTTTAAGATGGTGCTTAAAAAACTAGTTTTCCACATGCTGAAGACTAAAACTAGACCCATGTCTATCACCATATGCTAAAATAAGCTCAAAATAAATCAAAGATTTAAGAATAAAACAGAAACAGTAGAGCTAACAGAGAAATTAGATAGAAATCTTCAAGACATAGAGGTAGGCAGAAAGCTCATTAAAAATAAAAACCTAGGTAGGATTTTCTGCCGACTTCCAGGAGCCCCCAGACCCAGTCCTAGCCCAGGTCCGGTGAGTGTGCGGAGAGTTTCCTGCTACCCTGCGCCGGCGGGACCAGTCGCAGGACAGGCACAGCGTGGGCCGGAGCCTCTCCCAGCCCCTTGGGCCGCCCCCCACCACTCTGCAGTGCCTCCCCCACCCTGCCCGCCCAGTAGGATTTTCTGCCG